>NC_050177.1:14517262-14599762 GCF_008315115.2 Sander lucioperca
GTTAAAAAGCACTAGCAGTTGAACCCTGAACTCATAATATTTTATTACAGGAAAACAAACTAATTTTGAGTGGAATAAATCCCTTCAAAGGGAGGGAGTGTAATGTGTAGTCGTAGCCAGGATAACATACATGCTGTTCAGAAGATTAAGTTACTGCTGGTCAGCTTTCAACATGGAGAGAAGATCAGAAAATAACAATACAGCTATCAGGGCATGAGGAGGAGGCAGGAGGACACAGCTTGGCTCTGAAACATGTTCACAACACGTCAGTGTGAACGCGCTGGTGTTTTTTACGGCCACTACTCTGAGAAAACATTTCCCCGCATTGTTCACAGCTGTAAGGCTTCTCTCCAGTGTGAACACGTCGGTGGGATTGTAAGTTATTTAAATGTGTGAATGCTGCCCCGCATTGTTCACAGCTGTACGGCTTCTCTCCTGTGTGAACACGTCTGTGAATTTCTAGGCTACCACTCCTAGAAAAGGTTTTACCACACAGATCACACCAGTACGGCTTCTCTCCAGTGTGAACACGCTGGTGAGATTGAAGGTGACCACTCTGAGAAAAGGTTTTACCACATTGATCACAGTGGTAAGGCTTTTCTTCAGTGTGAATGCGCTGATGTCTTTTTAGGGTACTCTGTCGTGTGAAAGCTGCCCCACATTGATCACAGCTGTACGGCTTTTCTCCAGTATGAATGCGTTGATGGACATTTAGGTTACCCTGTAGTGTGAAAGCTGCCCCACATTGATCACAGATGTAAGGCTTTTCTCCAGTGTGAATGCGTTGATGGATTTTTAGGTTACTCTGTAGTGTGAAAGCTGCCCCACATTGATCACAGCTGTGTAGATTGTCTCCAGTGTGAACTCTCTGATGAATAGAAAAACAGACAAACAGAGAGAAAGAGAGTTCGTGAACAACCATCTTAAACCCTGGACTTGCTCTCACTCACAATTTTCACTCTTCATACAATAATTTATGACAAAATGAAGTTAAGGATGTGCCGGTTGCAGACGGCAGTGGTCAGGGCAAGTTTTAGAGTGCCTTTGTGCCTCTTAACAGACACAAAATGCAATTAATATGTCTGTGCCACATGAACAGAGCCCTTACGTGTCAACAAGATGCATTTTCAACTCAGAAAGTGTTTAAATTCACGCTCACCAGAGGGCAGCTAGCAGCTAACAGCTACTACCGCACCTCTGTTTTTTTTTAGTGGGAATAAACTTCAAGACGTGACATGACCTGTCCTCTGGAGGACATAGCCACACCACCGCCGCTCCGTGGATTGTTATTGGGATGATTATCACAGAAGCCTGTCTGAATACACTCACCGGACGGCAGCTAGCAGCTAACGGCTATCAGCTAGCAGGGCAAGCTAGCTACCGGCAGGATCGAGACAGGGACCAGGGTAGGTGAATTTGAAGAGGCACAAAGGCACTCTAAAACTTGCCCCGACCACTGCCGTTTTAGCTCAGGGGACGCTTGTAGTACGTAGCTGCAGCCTCTCCATGTTACCTGCACTGATTCGGGTCGGTTTTTCGAAAGTACTCGCGTAGCTATAGCGATCAATATTAACGTAAAAATTGGCCAGAATTCTTCTCTAAAGTGAAAAAAAATCCTGAGCCTGAAACTTTTTTTTGAACAATTTGTATTAGTACATTCATGATTTTGTCCATGTTGATATTAGTTGCTTCATGTACATTTATTAAAAACGTTGCATTGTATAGCTTTTCATATAGCGTCTAAACTCTGGGACAAGGCCGTTATGTTTAAATAACTGTCATGCTGATTCCAAACAGACAACTTTTTATTAAGGCAGTTTGGGCTTCAGATAGCTCTTACACAGTGGCCATTGTTAATGACAAATCGTGTTGCTCTATGAACGTGTACACACGTATTGTTTGTATCACAAACATGGTCGGTCAGTGAAGGAGCAGTCGCAGCGGTAGCCGTCGTTGCCGGTAACGTACTCGTATGACAGAGTGCATGGACCGAAGCTTTGTGACTAGCAAGCATTTTCTTACCGCTGCTGCCGTACAATATCTTCCTTCAACATGCGCTGCAGAAGCAAGCACCCGGCTCCCTCAATTTGAGGCACCAACTGCTAAACAGCTTCCCGTCTCCACCCGTTTCCTCTTGTGCATCAAAAGAAATCCCATGTGGACGTTTTAAATGTATTTATTTTTCTAAAATAGTCAAAAAAAGACTTGAAAATAATAAACGGCATGAAAGTTCCCAATTTTCTCAAGTTTTTTTTTTCTCACAGCCGCACGCCGGAATAGTAGCTTCTTGTGGGAGTATGATAACGTGAAACACATTATTTGTAAAAAAGAAACATGGCTGCTGTAATGAAACAGCGAGAGAAAGCGTGGCAGATGATCACGGACCGACTAAATGTGTAAGCAGCCTAAAAATATACATTAACTGACCACTGCTCTGAACTGAAACCATCAGAATCATACCATTCAAGGATTAGGTTACTAATCATTTGCACAAATTAACAGTTGGAGCTAGGGCTGCACAATATATCGTAAATGTTGCGTTAACTTGAAACGGATAAACCTCGTGGTGCATTCAAAGTTATTGTAAAATACCCTTTTCTCATCTGTTTTTGTCATTTAACAGCAATTTACTGGTGAAATAAGTATTTTATAAGTTATTATTACATTTTTAATAAATCATTTAAATTCCTCCCTTTTCTGTGCTGTATTAATATTCATTCATATTGAGATTAGATTTCTGGGACTCTTCAGTCTGGAGTAACCTCTTTCCTTCACTCACCTCCTCCTCCTTCCTCTTGCTCCCTCGCTCCTCTGAGTCTCCCGAGGCCTCACTAACAACTTTCCTCTTGCCCTCCTTCTTCTCCTCCTTCTCCTTGCATTTCTGCATGTACTCGGTGATAAGGTCGAGGTCCAGGTTGTCTTGAGGCTCCCATGTGTTATCCTCACTGGAAAGGTGAGTGCAGACAGAAGAAAATCTCCTCAGGCTTTGTTTTTAGGAAATACATTCTCACTCTAATTGATAATTCGTATTATTCCTTTTTTCTATTGTCATTTTGTAAGGTTATTTGATGGTCTGCAACTTAGTGTCAAAATACCAAACCTTCAACTTTGAGGGCATGATACAATGCTGAAATTTATGCTGTAGATTATCTGCAATTTCTAAATGAACAAGAAACTAATATATATATATATATATATATATATATATATATATATATATAGGACCAAGAACACCAAGTATTAATATTATAGACTCATACTTACTCTGAGAACCCCTTCCATTTCAGCAGAAACTCTACTCTTCCCTTCACCACTCTGCGGTCCAACACCTTCTCCACCACATACTCCTCCTCTTCCTCCTTCACTGCTGCAGGAGATGCTGCAGGCTGCTCCTCCTCCTCCTCTTCCTCCTTCACTGCTGCAGGAGGTGCTGCAGGTTGCTCCTCCTCTTCCTCCTTCACTGCTGCAGCTGCAGGAGGTGCTGCAGGCTGCTCCTCCTTCACTGCTGCAGCTGCAGGAGGTGCTGCAGGCTGCTCCTCCTCCTCGGCCTTCTTGCCCTTCTTTCCTGCTCCGGTCGCCAGCTTGACGTCTGCTGAGGGCTCCTTTGGTAGACCCAAGGGGGAAACATGCAGAGATAATGATACAAGGGTTAGAAGAACTAATGGGAGGTGGGAGAGAATTATAGTTTACCATGTTTTACTATATTCAAATGTTCTGTTTGAATGGAGAAAATGCAAGGGCTGATGAGGTGACCAATCCATAGGACTTCAGAGTGTGAAGTATCTCCTGCATTAAAACTGAAATAACTACTAAAATGTAAGCCACAAAAGTCATTAACTGGAGCTACAAGCTACATGCACAGTAGCCTCAATCAACAACAGTTCATTTACCAGAAAATCACCAGATGTTCCTCGCCTTGCAAAACTCGGGAAACAACAATAATCTTTGAGTTAGCGAGCTACACGCTGAAAATGGCAAGTTTAGAACAAAGTTTTGATCGTGCAACAAGGCAGGCCTGGTTGGTTCTTTCTGGGAATAATTGTAAAGATTTACAAAGAATATGTTTAACGTTATGCCATTTTATATCTAACTGGGATGTTTTGGGACCGATTGTGGCAGGATTGCTGCGGGTGAAGTAATGTTACACAGGGTGATACACTGGTGAGAGCAAATTACGTTCAGCCATGTATGCAGCTCATTTAAATAGCTCATTTTACCGTATTGTGTGAACAGTTAACTTCATTTTATATTACATGTGGCTAGGGTTGGGTACCGTTCACATTTTTACCGGTGCTGGTACCGAAACCTGAAATTTAGTTCTGGTACCCAACGGTACCTTTTTTTGGTACTTTCCCTTTGTAATAACAAAAAAATGTATTTCAGTTGTAAAAATAATTTCAAACCTATTTATCCTAGAGTATCTTCGCTCCGTCTTACCTCTGTGTGTGTGTGTGTGTGTGTGTGTGTGTGTGTGTGTGTGTGTCTGCTCTCTGTCAACATGCAGATGGCGTTTCTTCTATCGGGGTGAAAATGTTCCACCTAAACAACTTCCTTCCTGAGACTATTTAGCAGAGCCAAAGTCGTTGCATCCAGAGCTTAGCGTCGCCCAAGACTATTGTGATTGGTTTAAAGAAATGCAAACAAGTTTTTTCTCCTATCCCAGAATGTCTGAGTAAATGCATGTGTGAGACCGCGCGTTGATGTGTCTGAACAAAGGAACCAACAATTCTAAACCGTTCTGGAACCAGACGTGAAAAAGAAAAGCCTCCAAAGAAGAAGCAACCAGCGACAGAGGAAATCAACGACATTAAGAGGTCGCTTGACTTTCTCTCTGAAGAGATTACCACTGTCAGGCTGCAGCAAAAATCCATTTTCGACCTGGTTGCGGAAGTAAAGGCTCTCCAGCTTCAAAATGAAGAGAAGGACAAGAGACTTGCCTTCCTAGAGAACAGAGTGGCTGATCTAGAGCAGTAGCCTACATGAGAATGAATTATGTTATTGTATCGGGGCTCAAAATAAAACGTACTAACAGGCAGTAACAGTGATCACTGACCACGATCGGGAGCCCGACGGGTCGGTTTCTGACTCCGTGGAGCATCAAGTAGCAGCCTTTCTACAGTCCAAGGGCATCTGATTGGACTGTAACGCCATTGAGGCTTGTCACCCTCTGCCCCAGAAAAATAACAGCAACAAACCAGCCATTATAATGAGGTTTGTTAACCAAAAACACACAATTGCACTACTGAAACAAGGAAGGAAGTTGAAGGGAACAGACGTCTACATGAATGAATATCTCACCAAACCAAATGCTGATATCGCCTGGAAAGCACGATCCTTGAAGAAGTAGAAGAAAATATAATCTACATGGTCTACAAACTGCAAAATCTTCATTAAAGTGATGGTTCGGAGTAATTTCACCCTAGGGTCCTTTGCACCATGACCTCGAGCCAAACAACCCCCCAGAAGCTTTTTTCACCTGGGTCGAACATTGGGAGAGTTAGTGTAATCAGCTGAATAGCTTAGCGCAGGGGCTAATGGATCCAGGTTTGTATCTCGTAAGTTACCCCACTAATAATGCCCAAAATGATACCAAACTTCTACACTAGTACAACTAGGTTATGTACTCATAAAACGATGGATTGGAAAGTTTGTAAGTACACCAGAAGTTTATGTAAATAACACTTGCCTGTTGGCTTCTGCTCTCTGCTGTTGCTACTAAGGCATGGATACCCGACCCTGGGCCGGGTTCGGACAGATATTTAGAAATGATGGTCGGGTTCGGGCCGGGCTCGGTCACATCAGCGTGATAAGGCATTTGTTGGTGGTGCTGCGGCTCCTTTAAGAGAGCTCAGTGTGTGTGTAAAGTGGGCAGAAGAGAGATAGAGAAAAGAGGAAGCAGACGTGTAGATGCGACCGGAGCAGAGTTGGTGGAATAAGTTGAAGTTTTGTACACAGTGTGTGCGGTGTCCGAGATAAACCCCAGACTGAAAATCAAGTTCATTCATCTGCTCACCAGAAACGGGATTTTAACCCCGACGTTATATAACATCGGCCCTGGAGGTAACGAGTCTCCCCTGGTTTTCTGATCACGGTCGGAATCGAAGCAAGCAGGAAAGGTTAACACATTGAACATTTTAAATTAAACAGCTTATTAACGTGCGCTTGTTCCCCCGTGTGCGCTGATGCGCTCATCTGTCGACATTTCCGAATGCCTTCCAGTTGCTTAATAAAAGCTTTCCACACAAACAAACGTACATGTGTCATTAGTATGAGAAAAAAAACAACGAGATTTTAACTGTGTCGGGCTCGGGTCCTACCACAGTAAGACAACTGCTTAGGGACGTCTACAAATTACAACACCGAAAAGACATACAACAAAAATATTTATTAATTTAACTTTCTTTTTTTTAAGTAAGTGCTGTAGTATAACTAGCAGGAGACAAGTTACAATTGAGGTAAGTTTGGAAACATGACCTTATTTAATCATTAAATTAATAAATATTTTTGTTGTATCTCTTTTTTTCCGGTGTTGTAATTTGTAGACGTCCCTAAGCAGTTGTCTTACTGCGGCCTAGTCTCTCCTCCTCAGCCTGACTCGACCTAGTCTCTCCTCCTCATCCTGACTCGACCTAGTCTCTCCTCCTCATCCTGACTCGACCTAGTCTCTCCTCCTCAGTCTGACTCCACCTAGTCTCTCCTCCTCAGCCTGACTCGACCTAGTCTCTCCTCCTCAGCCTGACTTGGCCTTTTAAACATTTTTTAAATTAAATTCACTCAGAGCACTTCAGGAAAAAGGAAACTCAATAAAAAGTGATTTTCGACACTAGATATCAAACCAAAGCTCCTCACTATATCTGATTAAAGAGAAACAGAGCCATACTGACACCAATAAGAATTAACAGCAGAAAGCAGCATCTGAAGGACACACAGCAGGCCTACCATTACATTGGAACTGCACTGCTTTGCAAATAGTAAGAACCTTCTTCATCACAGACCTGATGGTGCAGTACTTGATCCACATGGATCCACTTGCTGTCCCTCTGGCTGTTCCTCTCTCTGTCCCTGTAGGTTTTCTTCCTCCTCACCCTCTTCTTCATCCTCCTCACCCTCTTCGTCATCCTCCTCACCCTCTGGAATCTCCCTCTCTGTGTCAGAGCCCTCCCTTTCATCACATGCCCTCTCTCCAACCTCCCCAGACTCCTCTGGCTCTCCCTCTTCCTGCTCCTCAACACCTTCATTTGTTTCTCTCACTTTTTTGTTTCCTGGGGCTAAAAAGGACGCTATGTCCCTTCATCGTTTCATGATAACTATTAGAAGAAGAACAAACGTAGGGGCATGCATTACATTTCGTTACCTAACCATCCCTCCCTACTTAACACGGACAGATAGCCTGTTGATTACTTTACTCAAATGTCTTTATTATCGCGATGCAGCAGCCAAGACGGATGAAGTTAGGTGTTAACATCACAGCATTGTGTAGACCTAGAAGGAGACTGACATTTGGATATTCACTTCTGCTTTGATGAGATGAGTTTGTTTAGATATGATTAAGTTTCTAAACACATCGAGACCAGACATTTCCAGACTTGATTTCATTCTCAGTGTGAGGAACAAAAGGAACACGGTTATGACAACAACAACAAGTCCCTTAGGAGATGAAATGGTTCAGCTTACCACCAGGAGAACTCGGAGCTCCTCTGCTCTCTCCAAGAGTAGTCGCTGTCTCATTCACCGAGCAGCACCACACGCTGCAGGCTGCAGCCTAGTGCTTGGGTGCGCCGCTCTAATTTACCCGTGTAGAACGTTGCGTCGCACATTAGTTCCGCTTTTGGCGCTCGCGTGTAAAACCATAATACATTCATCATTTTTGATTTGGTCAGCACGGGGGGGGGCCGACATGCCTCCGTGTAGAACCGCCACTGTTAAGGGACTGGGACATTCTACCAGAAACGTACAGTATCTGTCCTGGAATTGTTACAGTGAATAAAACTTGTATAATCCAAAACTGACACATTTCTGTGAGTTGCGCTTTAAAGGAATATGTAATATTAGGTCCTTGGATGTTTTATTCTTAATTAAAAACACTTTTGAAAATTACAAATCCTGAAAAATGGTCTTAGTCTAGATGGAAACAGGGGTCCACCTGATTTGTTTTAACCCTTAATGTGTCTATTTTTAGAATCTACCAGCTACCAAGCTGAAATAATGTCCCAAAGGCTTCATTTTTAACCCTTTGCTGCACCCGACCGGAACCCGAACAATCAAAAAATGATATAAGTGGCATAACATTTGAAGTAAACAACATACAGAGACAAATGAACACATTTTCCCATACAATTCTGACCCCGGGGATTTAATGGGATGGTTATTTTTAACATTTGACAACATATTGACCCTATTTCTGGACAAAAATAGCAAAAAATAGCCAAAGATGTGTAGAGGATCAACTATTTTTTTGTTTTCTCAAGCGCATAGGGTGATTTATTTTCACAACCTGTTATTTCTTTATCATTCAAGTGTCTATTTTAAGATTAAATTGGGTGCCAAGCTGAAATAATGTCCAAAATGCTTTATTTTTAAACCTTTGCACCAAACCCAAAAAATCTAAATATGATATAAAGTGGCATACCTTTTGATGCAAACAACTTACAGAGACAAATGGACACATTTTTCTATACAATTCTGTCCCAGGGAAATTGTTATTTGTTATATTTTACAACATCTTGACCATCTATGGTCAAAAACAGCAAAGAAACTAATTTGACAATGTTTTTATTATACTAATAGCAGCCTGAAATGGGGTTTATTTCAACCTTTTACTGCACCTATCCCCAACCTGAAGAAACTGAAAATAGCTTTACTTTTGAAATAAACAAAACAAAGAAAATTAACTTTAAAAAAAAAAAAAAACTACAGAAAGAAATCCAAAAAGGTCCAAAAAGTTGACTGCCAGTTTTGGAAAGTTGGGGCTTTGCATTTGGCAGTTGGTGGCCGTCGACTGGTACCTGCAGATCACCATCTCCCACTGCTCTCTCTTTTGGAAAAAGTAAGTAAGTATTTAAAACTAGAATTAAGATACATACCTACCTTTGTAGTCATAACTTAAAGTACTTTTTCATCAATGTTTACTATAATCACAGGCTTTCGGGAATCAAATCTGTATTCTTGACTAGCAATGTTGGTAGCTTAGTTGGTAGCTAGCTAAAGTTTTTGTTTTATTTTCAGGCTCAATACTTCATACATACTTACCATGGGGGAAATTAAACATTGTAGCACAGCTGAAGTGCCTCCAAAGAGGATTCGTTCCCTAACATGTATGTTACATGTCTCAACTCTTTCTGAGTATGGTCATTTTACCACGCTCAACGCATGCAAGGGGGGGCCAAGCGAGAAGCTATCATATCTACACAGTATCCGAGATATGAGACTCTGTGAAGCAGCCAGTTCACCATACCGCATGATGGATATTTGTCAACAGATTCCATTAACATTAGAGGACTTGCCTTTGGATACAATTGGCTATCACCAAAACTGCTATAAAAACTTTACAGGGAAAATAGATCGTTTACAAGTGTCAGAGGCTTCTACATCTGGTGAATCATCATCATTGAAAAAGGACTCTCTGCTCCATGTCAAATCTCTGTCAATTCAATCTGAAGGAGCTCCAAGAAAGAATTCCTTCTTGTTTCCTAAATCAGTGTATTTTCTGTGACAAAGCAAAATCCAAGTTCAAGGGCAAAACTGAAGAGCTTACAAAGTTTCAGAGTTGGAAACACAAGGAATCAGCCTGGAAAGTTATTGAACCTAGGGCACAGGAATTAAAGAAAGAGGCTCTTTATCGCAAGGTGCAGGGAAAGGACCTTTTTGTAATGGTAGCTAAGTATCATCCATCATGCAGAAACAACTTCAACACAGAGTACCAAACCCATGAGCGTGGAAGGGAGAGGGCAGAAAGGCAGCAGACAACATTGACAGCCTGCAGGCCCAGAAGATAGCAGCACATAACAAGTCGTATTGTGTGGTAAAGGATTACATTCTTAGGAATGTGATTGAATTCAAAGAGGTTGTCCTGCTAAGATCCATGTGCAACTTGTACATGAAGACATTGGAAAATCAAGGTTTTCCTAATCCTGAATACCGCAGTGAGAAATTGGCAAGACGGTTACAAGGAGACAAAGACATCTCTCATGAACTCACATTCTCCAAGGTGCAACACCGTGGGTGGATTGAGTCGAACCTCATATACAGATCTAGCATTACTGTAGATGAAGCAGTTGGATGTGCGTACAAACATGGAACTGCTGACCAACTTCCAGAAGCAGCACTCAGCCTACATTCTCAATGTCGCCAACAGGAATTAAAGACGGGAAAAGCAATAAGATGAGACAGACATTAGGCAGAAAGGTTGTAACCCTAGTGCTACCAAAGCAGAAGGTAACAGCAGAACCATTAAAAGGTGAAGGAAGTAAGGTCAGTATTGGGATGGGAGTTACTGTTGAGTCATTCTGCAGGAATGAAAACAAGTCAGACATTTAGAAACTTTGGTTTTTGTCATCACACAAGGCTAATTGATTATGAATTATTGATATCAAGTGTAGCAGTCATTAACATCTGTCCTTGTTTTTAGACAGTTGTGATGCTCCACCAGATGTTCCAGCTGCAGTCAGTTAGCTGCACATGTCCAAACTGTGCAGCTTGATGCAGAATCAACAGTAGCAGTTGACAGGCTGTTGTTGTACCTCACATTCCTCCTGTTTAACAACACTGGGCACTTTTCCCCAGGTTGGTGAAAAGACTTGGGTGACCATATTTGGCAGGAGGTTTAGGGCTCCTCTCCTTAAGAAAATGGGACGATTTTAAAAAAGAAAAATGCAATCTGACAGCATTTTGGAGCATTATTATTACCATATCTGTGTCTAAAACAGTTAGTTGTGATGCTCAGATTGATTTTACATTCACTTGGCTTCGGTACTGTCCAAAACTGCTGGAGTCTGTGATGAAGACTGAAGCTGAAAGATTATTGGGGGAGTTGTATCAATCTCAGTAAAGAGAGTCAACTGATGAATGAAATCATGTGATCAAATGAACAAATGATCTCCCTCAAGATGAAACGTATAGATTTTATTAAAAGCATTTAGAAACATTAGACTATATGATGATTGGTTATAGAAACATTTGTTTTCCAAATTAAATACATTACATTTAGCTGACGCTTTTATCCAAAGCGACTTACAATTGCTATATATATGTCAGAGGTTGCACGCCTCTGGAGCAACTATGGGTTAAGTGTCTTGCTCAGGGACACATTGGTTGATGTATTGCAGTGGGAATCGAACCCGGGTCTCCCACACCAAAGGCATGTGTCATATCCACTGCGCCATCACCACCCAACCACCACCCACATATTACAATATGATTTAAAATATAAAGGACATAATAGTAACCAATAACAGTTGATTATTTTTTAGATGTTACATATCATGAAGTGTTTTTAGTCCAACAGTTCAAATGTTGATAATCCCAGAGATGAAATCAGATGAATGTTTTTGTGTTTGAGTCTCAGATCTGCTTCATGATGGTGAACAGACTGAACTTTGATTTCAGCAGCTGATCTTCAGTCAGTGTTTCTGTCCACAGGAGAGACTCTCAGTCCTGCAGAGGACACAGAGACACTGAGGAACCAGGCCAGAGCTTAAACCCAGGATAGAGAGGTTGAGTGAATGTGGTGTTGAAGGTGTAGAGGTGGATCAGTGAGTCAGAGGAGACTGTGTAGAAGGACAGAGAGCCAGCAGGAACGTCCACATACACTGCTACTCTGTTAGAAACAGAGGAGGAGGTGGATGATCTTCTCTTATTGTGCCAGACAGAGTAACTTTGTTCATCAGAGCAGTACAGTCTCCAGGACTGATCATTCCCTCCAAACACACCGTCTTCACTGTCTCCTTTGTGTGATGTATTTTCAGTGGAGTAATCTAAGTGAATTATTTTCTGTATAGCTCCACTCCTAGCCAATCAGATGACTTTGTTGGGGAGTAGAAAAGAAAGGAGGAAGTCAGAGAGGACATGTAGAGCACGTTGGAGGGAGAAACATGCAGTCAGCAGAGGAGAGAAAAACTAACTTTAATGTCCAGCTGACTGATGTTTGGAGACTAATGGACTTTAAAGTTTTGGCACAAGTATCATGTTTGCAGCTAACAGTCGTGTTCAACTCTCAGTTTGGTAACTTGTTATCCCGTAGTTTTAAGTGAAGTTCAGGCAGGTTAGCTGCGTTTTTGTTTTCACTAGCTTTGGAAAAGTGTTAACTGTTAACTGTTAACTGTTGAAGTTTAAGCTAGCACCGCTGTGAGGGACAGTCAGCTGTAAACACCAGCCGCAGCTTTCACCGAGGACCGGGAGAAACCAGGACTTCCCTGGAGGATTAGGACTGCACGATAATAAGAAAATATCTGATAACCTTGTTAAATATCATGATAACGATGTCATTACGAAAAATAAACTCTTTCCTTTCTGTTTCTTAATTCTCAACTGTACAAAAGTAGTGTTTCAGACAGAGGGTGAATCAGGTATATGCAGACAGACAGCATGAGAAAAATAAAGTGTTTTTTTGAACATTAATGGGGCATTCACACCAAAAACAGGCGCTTTCAAGCGCAGTTAAACGCAGCTTAATTTCATGGAGAGAGAGAGAAAGAAAAGAGACAAGTGAGACATAGCGAGTGCTTTCTTGTTGCAGGAAACAGTCAGCGGTTCCAGTTCCAGTCCCGGGCAGTTCAGAGCTTGTGTTTGGTGTTTTAAAACTTTCTTGTGGCAGAGATAGAGGCAGTGATGTTTCCTGTTTTCCTAATATATATCGTACGTAATAGTATATCGACTCAATATCGTTATCGCAATATATCGAAAGTGTCGCAATAAGTATGCAATATTTAGTTTATTGTGTGGAGCGCTGCGTCCGTCCGTTGGCTGTGTGGCTTAGATGTGTTTGATTTAGAGCTTGAAACGCTATAATGATCATGTTTCATTAGCCAGTTACCGTGCCATTTGCACGTTAGTGCATGTCAGCGCACGAGTCCACTACATGACAAACCCTATGGAGCGTACCACATGTCCACTACGTGACAAACCCTATGGAGCGTACCACGTGACGTGTGTGCATATTTCGACAGAGTGACAGTACAGTGAAGAAATAGATAGAGACAACGAAACGAATCAGAGAAGAGAAAGAAAAGTTGTGTCCTGTTCTCTTCATATATTTTATACTGTCCAACCAGTAAAACATGTCCTGTTTTGTAGACATGTTCCTTATTTATTTATTCTTGTTGTACCAGACCAATATGACAGTCAGTTGAAATAAACCTGGTGTTGTAAGAAAACTTGTTTAATTTGTTATGAATCTATAATGTTATATGTTATCTATGCGTTTTCCCGTAACTTTTGTAATTTTACATATCTTTAAAAAGATCAAAATTAATATCGATATCGCAATATTCATTATCGATATCGCAATATCACATTTTGTCAATATCGTGCAACCCTAATGTCTATATAATAACATCCACTGGTAAAGGGAGATTTAGCCAATTCACCATCAATTGCTAAGCACTCTTATACTCTGTTGCTTTGCTGTATAGTTTTCTGTGTTGTGTCTTGTCTTATGTTAAGTTCTGCGTTGTGCTTTGTTTTGTTGTATTCTGTTTCTGTGATGTTTTGTTTTGCTTGTGTTGTCTTCCTTTTTGTTTCTTTGCATTTTAAAAAAGCATTTCAAAAAAAACATTTTAAATTTGCACTGTCCCCTTTCATAAAATAAACTGAACTGAAGCACTCAGCATCCTGTTCAGTAAAACATTAAAATAGTAAATAACCTCATCTAATATGAAACTTCCAGCGACAGGAAGGGGTTAAACTAGTGTAACACACAGCTGAGTTCTCTTAGAGCAAACTTAAAACACACTCACACTTCCTCAGACCAGGTCTCAGTCTCTGCGGTCCACCATGGTCCACCCTGCAGGAAGAAACAAAGACAGAATCAACTTCATACACCAGGGCTGTGGATAATTGCAAAATTTAACCATCATAGTACATCTGGGGGCCCTTTGTTTTATTTGTCGGTCAAATCCGAAGCCATTTAGTGAAGGCGCGGCGGGGACACAGGTAGCGGCAGCCGAGGGCAGCGGGTTTCACTCTGTATGTAGATCACTGTTTTTGCCACTTTTAGATTTAAGCAAACATCATGATCCTTGCAGACCAAAGTTTGGGGGCCCCCTAGTGGCCACGGGGCCCTAAGCAGCCACTTAGTTTGTGTATAGGGAGGGCCGGCTCAGATCATAGTGTGAAATACAGTTTTCAAAGAGACAGAGTGAGACTTCTTAGACTCTACAGCTCTCACTACAGCTTGTTCAAGTCACAGTCAGGGCAATGCTGCTGAAGCTGTCGCGGTGTGGTTACACTTACTCTGAGACAAGCACAACAGCATTCTCTATGCCCTAGTGACAGACTGACAGCCTGGAGGTGGTTTGGGAGGAAAAATTAGATACATATGTTTGGCTTATCTTTCCAAATTAAATTAATTATTTTCTTAGAGAGAAAGTAAGCTACCGAAAAAAGGTACCGTTGGGTACTGGAACCAAATTGCAGCTACCTATATCGGTACAAACGTTGACTAGGAAAAGAAAGTACTTAATTTGAATGTATGTTGCTTAAAGTGATAAGTGAGTTGATTAAATCTTATTTTGTTAATGCCAATTGAATCGTTCCAGACCTCTGACCTTCAATACACCTTTACTCAGATCCTCCATTAAACATGAGTTTAGTACGTGTCTGTCCGTCCATACCTGAGAGTGTCCAGTCTCCAGTTTGGATCGTTAAGTCCATCTGACAGCAGCATCACTTCTGAGTCTCCTGGATGATTGTAGCTCAGGTCCAACACTCTCAGATGGGAGGGGTTGGAGCTCAGAGCTGAGGCCAGAGAAGTACAGCCTTCCTCTGAGATCAGACAGCCTGAGAGACTAAACACACACACACACATGCAAGCGCGTGCACACACACACACACACACACACTCATATGCAAGCGCACACACACACACACACACACACACATACACACACACACACACACAGACACGCACGCACACACACACACACACACACACACACACATATGCAAGCACACACACACATGCATGCATGCGCGCACACACACACACACACACATACACACACACACACGTCATGTTAGACATTCACATTTGTCCACTGTTGTCCCCAACTAAGGATTTACTTAAGAAAAAAGCACGTGGTGGTATACTTTAAACCACCGGTGCTCATGGAAGGGAATTAAGTTAATGGAGTTGGAGGAAGAGTTATGACCAAAAAAGTCATAAAAAACATATCCAGGCACTCAAGGTTGGTTACAAAAAATATAACAATTGTTGTTGTTGAAAATTGTTACTTAGGTCCTAACCGAACACCAACCTGAGAGTTTCCAGTCTGCAGTGTGGACTCTTCAGTCCAGGAGACATCAGCTTCACTCCTGAATCCTGCAGGTCATTGTTACTCAAGTCCAGCTCTCTCAGACTAGATGACTGGGAGCTGAGAACTGAGGACAGAGCTTCACAGCTTCTCTCTGACAGGTTACAAGCACTTAACCTGAAGAGAAATCAGCAATAAAAAAATTAAAACTATTACACAATTTTGTTTACTCTAAATAAAAATGTAATCTTGATAGTTATGTGCACGTACAGAGCTTTGTTGGAGGCTTTGACCACTGGCAGCAGCCTCAGAAGAGCATCCTCTGAAGCAGAGTATTTCTTCAGGTCAAACACGTCCAGATCTTTTTCTGATGACAGTAAGATGAAGACCAAAGCTGACCACTGAGCAGGAGACAATTTATCTGTGGAGAGACTTCCTGAACTCAGGGACTGTTGGATCTCCTCCACTAGAGAACAATCATTCAGTTCATTCAGACAGTGGAAAAGATTGATGCTTCTCTCTGCAGACATCCTCACTGATCTTCGTCTTGATGTACTCGACTGTTTTCTGATTGGTCTGTGAGCTACTTACTGTCTGTGTCATCAGACCTTGTAGGAGAGTCTGATTGGTCTCTAGTGAAAGACCCAGGAGGAAGCGGACAAACAAGTCCAGGTGTCCATTTGGACTCTGTAAGGCCTTGTCCACAGCACTCTGGTAGATCTGTGAAGATCCATCTTCTCTGGTTTCAGTCTTCTGGGATGTTGATTGTTCTTCTGACAGCAGATTGACTCCAGAGTTGATGAATGTCAGATGGACATGAAGAGCAGCCAGGAACTCCTGAACACTCAGATGGACGAAGCAGAACACCTTGTCCTGGTACAGTCCACTCTCTTCTTTAAAGATCTGTGTGAACACTCCTGAGTACACTGAGGCTTCTCTGATATCGATGCCACACTCTGTCAGGTCTGATTCATAGAAGATCAGGTTGCCTTTCTGCAGCTGCTCAAAAGCCAGTTTTCCCAGAGACTCAATCATCTTCCTGGTCTCTGGACTCCAGTGTTGATCTATCTCAGATTTTCCATGATATTTGACGTTCTTCAGTTTGGACTGAACCACCAGGAAGTGGATGTACATCTCAGTCAGGGTTTTGGGCAGCTCTCCTCCCCTTCTGGTCTTCAACACCTTCTCCAGAACTGTAGCAGTGATCCAGCAGAAGACTGGGATGTGGCACATGATGTGGAGACTTTGAGATTTCCTAATGTAGGAGTAGATTTGGCTGGCCTGATCCTCATCTGTGAATCTCTTACTGAAGTACTCCTCCTTCTGTGGGTCAGTGAACCCTCTAATCTCTGTCACCATGTCAACAAACTCAGGAGGGATCTGATTGGCTGCTGCAGGTCGTGTGGTTATCCAGAGGCGAGCAGAGGGAAGCAGTTTCCCCCTGATGAGGTTTGTCAGCAGCACACCCACTGAGGTGGACTCTGTAACATCAGTCAGGATCTCAGTGTTGTGGAAGTCCAGAGGAAGTCGACACTCATCCAGACCGTCAAAGATGAACACAACCTGCTCTTCAAACCTGCAGATTCCTGCTTCTTTGGTGTCACTGAAGAAGTGATCAACAAGTTCCACCAAGCTGTACCTTTTCTCTTTCAGCACATTCAGATCTCTGAAAGTGAATGGAAATGTGAACTGGATGTCCTGGTTGGCTTTGCCTTCAGCCCAGTCCAGAGTGAACTTCTGTGTTAAGACTGTTTTCCCGATGCCAGCCACTCCCTTTGTCATCACGGTTCTGATTGGTTCATCTCTTCCAGGTGGGGCTTTAAAGATGTCTTCACATCTGATTGTTGTTTCTGGTCTGTTTGGTTTCCTGGATGCTATTTCAATCTGTCTGACCTCATGTTCTTCATTGACCTTTAAAGTCCCTTCATCGGTGAGGTAGATCTCTGTGAACATCTTATTCAGAACAGTTGGGTTTCCTGCTTTAGCAATCCCCTCAAACACACACTGGAACTTCTTCTCCAGGTTGGACTTGAATTTGGGGCGGCATACTGCAGCACGAGTTCCTGAATTAACAAACAATCACATAATCTAAACATTTAAGGCTGTATCAGTATCAGTAAGAAAAAAGCCTTGGATCTGATGCAGATGTGTGCAGTATAGTATATATATAGTTTTTCCCATTTTGACTTAATTTCCTCTTTCCATCATGTTAAATCTTAAATCAACACTGTTCTGCAGACAGTCAGCCAGCTCCTCCTGCTCCATTCTCCTCAGGAAGTGCAGTGTAATCTTCAGAAATGCGTCTCTGCTGCTCTTACTCTGCTCTTCATCCTTAACGTCCAACACATCCTCAGCCTTCTTCTGACTCTCTAAGAATTCTGGGTAATCTGGATTCAGAACCTTCTGGATCTTCTTCAGCTCGTTCTTCACAAAGGTGACGATGTTCTCCTCCAGCAGCTGAAACAGAACGATAAACTGAATATTTAATGTAAAGAACTAGGGGTGTGATGTGACACTCAGCTCACAAGACGAGACATGAAATTGGGTTCACAAGAACGAGACGAGATTTTAACACTACTTTGAAGAAAACCTAAATGATGAAATATGACTTTTATTCAAATCGAAAGTCACGAAATGAAAAATGAGCACCGTGAAAGGTTTTGCCACAAACTCAAATAGCTTCTCCCCTGTATAACTAACCTCTTCAGACCTAATAATTCAATTCAATTTGATTTATAGTATCAAATCATAAAGAGTTATCACAAGACACTTTACAGATAGAAGACCAAACAATTCCAATAATTCCCCCAAGAGCAAGCATTTAGTGTAACAGTGGCGAGGAAAAACTTCCAGCCTGTCAGTCTGTCACAAGGGCATATGAACGCTTTTGTCTTGTGCCTGTCAGTCAGTCACCAACTTCCAAATGTCTCAGAAGTTAAACATTAATTGCACAGCGATCTCGCTATTATATTATATTATATTATATTGCAGCAAACGCTGTCTGCATGAAGTTTTGAAGCTGTAACCACACTTGTGTCCCCTTTACCGGCATTGCCGTGACTCACTGTGACTTTAACAAACTGCAGAGGCAGCGTAACTCTCACTCTGTCTGCACCACACCTGAGTGTGTGTGTGTGTATGTGTGTGTGTGTGTGTGTGTCCGAGCTTAAGCCCCACTCTCTGTGAAAGACGCTCTAAGGTACAGAAATTTGGCACCGATTGAGTTAAAGTGAATTGGTCCTCGGTAGTACCAACATAATTCTGCACTTGTGTACTGATATCATGAGACAACTGTTAACCTCAACTAGAAATATCGTAACGTTTTAATCTTGCGCACACCTCTATAAAGACCACAACATATGATTCATCAGGCTGAAGGTATGCTGGTCTGAACAGAGTAGCATGGAGACTGTTGGGATCTGTGTGGTAGTTTAGCATTTAATCTGTGGTTAATAGTGAAACCTGTATTTGTACATGTACACACCATAAATATGGAGTCCAGGTCTGTTTGATGCAGCTGGGCAGACTGACCATCGAGGCCATCTGAAAACTTCAGCTGAATTCTGTGGAGAAAACATAAAGTTTACTGACATTCAATTACTCAAATCTGCACACAGCTTACAAAAGGTGTTCCGATATGGTATCAGATATGTATTCAATTAGAATGTCATCGGCTGCTCATCTATCAGATTTTATTGGACTCATGATCAAACTCAAAACTTTACTGCTTCTTCCTTCTCAGCCAACAAGTACAAAAATCAATTATAACTTCTGGTTTCAGTTGCTTTTTATGGAGTCCCCAAAGGGTCACTGTGAGATTTTTAAATCTGATTTGTAAATCAATGACTGTCCCACCGCTGGTGACACATGGCTCTCTACCGTGCGTCAGTAAATTAGCTGTTATTAATTAAAATATCAGTATCTTGCTGGATGTTATGGACCTGGTATCACTATGTAGCAGATCAAAACCACATGTGGCATCGCCAAACCTCGACTATGAGGCTCTGAGAGAGTCAGATAGTAACAAAGTTCACTTTTAAATTCTTACCTTTCATCAGCAGCTTGTCCATCTTTAAAGGTAATAGGATGACCCATAGACCGGTCACTCTTCATGGACACACAGCTGGGTCCAGGTTCTGGTTTCTGCTGCTGCATCCTGATACAAACAAAGACAGTTAATGAGTAAATGTTCATCAAAATGTAATCTGATGAAAGATACCGTCTCATCTCAGTTCATAATCACTCGTTGGCTCTTTTCTGACTGATACAGTTAGTAGTTGAATATTCATATACATATACTGTATATTCAGTGTGAATCATGATGGTGGAGTGATGTAAGTAAGTAAGTAAGTAATTTATTTGATATAGCACCTTTCACAGACAGAGTCACAAAGTGCTTCACACAAATAACATTTGATTAAAATACAATAGAATCCAGAACAGAAAATAAACAAGCAACATAAATGCAATTCCAATGAGGATTAAAAGAATAAAATCCTAAATTTACAAACATTACACAAACGCCAGTTGAAACAAGAATGTTTTCAGTTGCTTTCTAAAAGCGTCAACCGAGACTGCAGAACGTAAGTTAACAGGAAGGGCGTTCCACAAGGTCGGAGCTACCACTTCAAAGGAACGATCACCTTTAGTCTTTAAACGAGTGCGTGGGACAACCAGTAGTCCCTGGTTAGAAGATCTGAGTGACCTGTTAGTGATGTACGGATGGAGCAGGTCAGAGATATAAACAGGCGCCTGTCCATGCAGTGCTTTATATGTAAGAACTAGAACCTTAAATTGTATCCTAAACTTTATTGGAAGCCAATGTAACATGGATAACACAGGAGTGATGTGTGACATGCTGGTGGACCTGGTCAACAGCCTAGCTGCAGAATTCTGCACTAGTTGCAGACGGTCCTGGGATGACTTGCTAAGACAAGTGAAAATGGAGTTGCAGTAATCAAGCCGTGATGAAACAAAACCATGAATGATCATCTCAAGTTCACCTTGCGAAACCACGGTCCTAAGTTTAGCAATGTTTCCCAGTTGAAAGAAACATGTACGGGTCAGTGACCTGATATGTTGATCAAGAAACATATTCATGTGAGTGCTGAGCTCTAACATGGAGAAGAGTCCATCATCATCTCACCTCTGAGCTTTGGTCTGGCTGTCATGGTCCCCACACAGAGTGGTTTTAGAGGGAGGGGCTCCCTCCTCTCTGTCCTCACACTGACTCATAGCAGAGTCCTCACCTGCTGGGAGACATGACCTCTGTTACTATAACAAGCTTTTCATCACAGGACACATTAGTCTCTCATTCCTCTCTAACATGTCACAAATACTGTAGAAAACAGTGACTCAGCTCTTTCCATCAGACACACTGAGCAGGTCCATCGAAGGACTCAGAGTCTCTGGGACAGTTGACACATGGACTGTGTAAACAGCTTTCAGTCAAACCAAGTCTGTCTCAGTGTTGGAAGATGGCTGTGTGTTAGTTACATTAAATGTATCACCAAGTGTCCGACCAGTTCTGACACACATTGCATTTTTCACTGATGACAGACACACCCTCTCTTACACACACAAACACATCTACATGTCCTTCCTGACACTCAAATAGTCTTTGACTGCACAGATCTGATGTTGATCTGAAGATTGATGATCTCAACTCCACGCCAACCTAGACGCTGCATTATCAATGTTATACCTTATGGCTGCAACGTATGCTTAAGTTTCAAAGAATCTCAACTCATGGCTTCCCTCGCCATCTTCAACTCTTGTGTGGTGTAACACCTGCGTAGTTACATTGCCAGCTTCCTCATTCTCACTCTCTCACGCACACCCCTGCGTGTTCACACACACACACGCACACGCACGCACGCACGCACGCACGCACGCACGCACACACACACACACACACACACACACACACACACACACACACACACACACACACACACACACACACACACACACTTTACTGCACTCAGTCATTTTACTTTGATACTTTGTACATTTAGCTGATAATATTTTTCTCCTTTTACCAAAGAAAGAATTTCAAAGCCAAACTTTAACTTGTGTGGATTGATACTTTTACCGCAGTACAGAATGTTGTCACGGTAATTCTATAATGCAGTAAAAGTACAAACAACTCAAATGTACCACGGCCAAGTTGACCAAAGCTGTCCGACCAGTTTTGACCCTCCCTGTTTTTCACTGATGTGAGCTCAGAGAACATTCTGCTGTTGTTTTGACCTGAGAACTACCAACAGCAATACATGCTAATCATTTTCAAACCACTCTCCTTTAACTCAGATGGACACTCATTAGAATCATAGTCTATCTATAAAGATCTGAAGAACAACCCAGAAAGAAACATTTCTTCTGTCCAGTCAAACAGATTGAATCAAAGTGATTGTGTTCATCAAACATTTCCAGATTCCTCTGGTCAGATTCTCACCTGCTGAAGTCTCTTCAGGTCACTTTACAGACACTTTCCTCCTTCATGTGTCGAGGAAACACTGGGAGAGAACAAGCTGCTCATTGTCCTTCGTCAGTCCTGGTGTCGATTTTCATTTACAGATAACTTTAGAGTGACGTCAGAACCAGTCCAACCTGTTCACAAACCCAGTCAGAGTCAGAGAAGTCCCCCATCAGATGATGGAGTTCTACTATCTGTCCACTAGATGGAGCTAACTGACCATCTAATGAGCTAAAGATCAGGAACTGGTACAGCAGCAGGTATCTCTCCAAGTGGCCTCCATGTCACATATTACTTTGATACTTTAAGTACATTTAGCTGTTAATATTTACTACCATAATACTTTTTTTACACTGCTTGTTTGTGTCCAACATTTCCCTTTACATGTACCTCTCCCTCACTCTTGGGTGAGAAGAAAATCTCCAAATTAAAACAATAAAATCATCTTTCTCCTGACTGCAGCTTGCAAATCAACACAGTAAAAGGTGCGGCGTTAAAAATGAATTTAAATAACTACTCACATTTTTATAAATATCACAGATTCATGCCCCCCAGGTATTGATCCTAATGGCACTTTACAAGTGAATGAATCTGAAAATGTTTTCTGCAGGGTAACATGTAGTACTAGTACTATTCCAGTTATAATCAACAATAGACCATACAAAGTGGTGAATCCCCTAAGTAATAAGAAGTTGACTGCAAACATAGTCAATTTAGCATCCAGTTTACGTCAGCCACAGGTAAACAAAAAAGGGGCAATACTTAACAACCTAATTGGAATTACAACTACCACTGCAATGATAGAACAGGATAGGAAAATTAGATGTGGTCTACTAAATATCAGATCTCTGTCTTCTAAAGCAATACTAGTAAACGAATTGATATCCGATAATCAAATTGATCTATTCTGTCTAACTGAAACCTGGCTGGGCCATGAAGATTATGTCAGTCTAAATGAAGCCACTCCTGCCACTCATATTAATACTCAAATTCCTAGAGGCTCAGGCCGAGGAGGGGGACTTGCAGCCATATTTGACTCAAACCTGTTAATTAATCCTAAACCTAAACTAAATTATAACTCTTTTGAAAATCTCGTTCTTAACCTTCAGCATCCAACATGGAAAACAGTACAGCCAATTATATTTGTTGTTGTCTACCGAGCACCAGGTCCATATTCTGAATTTTTATCGGAATTCTCAGAGTTTTTATCATGTGTAGTCCTAAAATCAGACAAAGTACTTATTGTAGGTGATTTTAATATCCATGTGGACGTTGACAGCAATAGCCTTAGTACTGCTTTCAACTCACTACTAGATTCAATTGGTTTCAGTCAGAGTGTGCACGAGGCCACGCACTGTTTTAACCACACCCTTGACCTTGTGCTGGCATATGGCATCAAAATTGAAGACGTAATAGTATTCCCGCAAAATCCTTTATTATCAGACCACTTCTTAATAACTTTCGAATTCTTACTACCCGATTATACGAAATTAGATAAAAGCTTCTACGCTAGAAGCCTATCTGACAGTGCTATAGCTAAATTTAAGGAAGATATTCCAACAGCACTAAACTCATTACCGTGCCGTAATATAACAGAGGATCTTTATGTAAACTTTAGTCCCTCTCAAATTGATAATTTCGTAGACGGTGCTACGGCCTGCCTACGGACGACTTTAGACTCTGTTGCTCCCCTTAAAAAGAAGACGAAGAAGCAAAGGAAACTAGCACCTTGGTATAACTCCCAAACTCGTAAATTAAAGCAAATCTCGCGCAAACTTGAAAGTAAATGGCGTTCCACCAAACTGGAAGAATCTCGTTTAGACTGGCAAGACAGTCTGAAAACCTATAGGAAGACCCTAAGAAAGGCCAGATCAGACTATTATTCATCACTAATAGAAGAAAATAAGAACAACCCAAGGTTTCTTTTCAGCACTGTAGCCAGGCTGACAGATAGCCACAGCTCTATTGAGCCATCTATTCCTATAGCTCTGAGTAGTGACGACTTCATGAGTTTCTTTAACGATAAAATTATAACAATTAGAGATACTATTCATCACCTCTTTCCCCCAACCTCTAATGGGTCACCTTTAACTGACAGACTGCTAGAAAGAATGACTAGACCTGACATATACTTAGATTGCTTTTATCCTATAAACCCTCAACAATTAATGCTAAAGGTCTCTTCAGCTAAGCCATCTACCTGTCTCTTGGACCCCATCCCAACGAGGCTACTTAAAGAAGCGTTACCCGTGGTTAACACTTCATTGCTAGATATGATAAATATGTCTTTATTGACAGGTTATGTACCACAGTCATTTAAAGTAGCTGTGATAAAACCTCTACTGAAAAAACCCACCCTCGATCCTGAGGTCTTAGCCAACTATAGACCTATATCTAACCTTCCCTTTCTCTCCAAGATCCTTGAGAAAGTAGTCGCTAATCAGTTATGTGATTTTCTACATAGCAATAGCTTATTTGAGGACTTTCAGTCAGGATTCAGAAAGCATCATAGCACAGAGACGGCACTGGTGAAAATCACTAACGATCTTCTAACTGCATCAGACAAAGGACTTGTCTCCGTACTTGTCTTATTAGATCTTAGTGCTGCATTCGATACTATTGACCATACCATCCTCTTACAGAGACTGGAACATTTAGTTGGCATTAAAGGAATCGCACTAAACTGGTTTAAGTCCTACTTCTCTGATCGATCGCAATTTGTTAATGTTAACAATAAACCCTCCAATTACGCTAAAATTAACCATGGCGTTCCTCAAGGCTCACTGCTTGGACCAATTCTATTCTCCTTATATATGCTTCCTCTAGGCAATATTATTAGGAAACACTCAATTAACTTTCACTGTTATGCGGATGACACCCAATTATATCTGTCAATCAAGCCAGACGAAACCAGCCAGCTAGCTAAACTTCAAGCTTGCATTAAAGATATAAAATCATGGATGGCCTACAATTTCCTGATGTTAAACTCAAACAAAACCGAAGTTATTGTGCTGGGCTCCAAACCCCTACGAACCTCATTAGCCGAAGATATAATTACTCTGGATGGCATTGCCCTGGCCTCCAGTACTACTGTCAGAAATCTAGGAGTTATTTTTGATCAGGATCTATCCTTTAACGCCCATCTAAAACACACCTCTAGAACAGCCTTTTTTCACCTTCGTAACATTGCTAAAATTAGGAACATCCTATCTCAAAACGATGCAGAAAAACTAGTCCATGCATTCGTTACTTCCAGGCTGGACTACTGTAATTCCTTATTATCAGGATGCTCAAATAAGTCCGTTAGGACTCTCCAGCTGATCCAGAATGCTGCAGCGCGTGTTCTGACAAGAACTAAGAAAAGAGATCATATTTCTCCTGTATTAGCTTCTCTCCATTGGCTTCCTGTAAAATCCAGGATTGAATTTAAAATCCTTCTTCTGACCTATAAAGCTCTAAATGGTCAAGCTCCTTCATATCTTGAGGACCTCTTAGTACCTTATTGTCCCACTAGAGCACTACGCTCCCAGAATGCAGAGTTACTTGTGGTTCCTAGAGTCTCTAAAAGTAGAATGGGAGGCAGAGCCTTCAGCTATCAGGCTCCTCTCCTATGGAACCAGCTCCCAATCTGGGTTCGGGGGGCAGACACCGTCGCTACATTTAAGACTAAACTGAAAACTCTCCTCTTTGATAAAGCTTATAGTTAGGGAGTGAGGAGTTGCAGTGAACGCCTAGACCGGCGGGGCAGGGTGTATAGCTGCAGACACAGCACCCCTGCTTTTCTCTGCTTCTCTTTACAGTCATCAGATTTACCTATCGTATAATCAATAATATAGTGCCTCTCCTAGTTATGCTGTTATAATTCTAGACTGCCGAGGAAGTTCCTTCTTATGACACGCTCTTTTCTTTTGTTTCCTTTTATGCACATCCTGTCTCAGAAGTGCTTGTTACTCACCTAGCTCTGGGGAGTTTACTCCCCAGAGTCCTTATGTTTCTTCTTCGCCCAGAACATCGCCTCGGATTAGGGCGACACCAAGACCTGGGTCTTGGGTGCAGCTGTGGCTGTGGACCTGCTACACCCTGCTACGCTCTGCGATTCCCTGCAATGCCCGGCTACGTCCTGCTGCGTCCACCGCGTCCACCCATGCTCTGCTGTGCCACGCTACATCCTGTACCGTCATAACCCCAACCGTCAGACACCGCCCACCAAGAGTCTGGGTCTGCCGAGGTTTCTTCCTAAAAGGGAGTTTTTCCTCGCCACTGTCGCAATAGCCACTGCTAATGCTTGCTCTTGGGGGAACTATTGGAATTGTTGGGGCTTTATAGAGTGTGGTCTAGACCTACTCTATCTGTAAAGTGTCTCGAGATAACTCTTGTTATGATTTGATACTATAAATAAAATTGAATTGAATTGAATTGAATTTTTCGACGGGTCCGACCTGTGTGACCTCATGTTGCAGTGGATTGTGGGATACGCTTCATGCTGGAAGCTGCACTTTATATTCTAGCTGGAAGGAAATAAAAGGGGGATGCGTGGGATTGCCCCCTTTCTGGTCTACATGTCCCTGCCTCTGCTGAATTATTTTTTAGAATATAATTTATAAAATTTTATACTTTTTAATCCTCAATTCAGACTACAAAGTAAAATGAAATTAGATTTTATAATAATATTAATCCTTACAGTTTTTGGGTCAAAGATTCTAGACAGAGAGAGACAGACATTAGGCAGAAAGGTTGTAACCCTAGTGCTACCAAAGCAGAAGGTAATAGCAGAACCATTAAAAGGTGAAGGAAGTAAGGTCAGTATTGGGATGGGAGTTATTGTTGAGGAGTCATTCTGCAGGAATGAAAACAAGTCAGACATTTAGAAACTTTGGTTTTTGTCATCACACAAGGCTAATTGATTATGAATTATTGATATAATCAAGTGTAGCAGTCATTAACATCTGTCCTTGTTTTTAGACAGCTGTGATGCTCCACCAGATGTTCCAGCTGCAGTCAGTTAGCTGCACATGTCCAAACTGTGCAGCTTGATGCAGAATCAACAGTAGCAGTTGACAGGCTGTTGTTGTACCTCACATTCCTCCTGTTTAACAACACTGGGCACTTTTCCCCAGGTTGGTGAAAAGACTTGGGTGACCATATTTGGCAGGAGGTTTAGGGCTCCTCCCCTTAAGAAAATGGGACGATTTAAAAAAAGAAAATGCAATTTTACAGGATTTTGGAGCATTATTATTACCATATCTGTGTCTAAAACAGTTAGTTGTGATGCTCAGATTGATTTTACATTCACTTGGCTTCGGTACTGTCCAAAACTGCTGGAGTCTGTGATGAAGACTGAAGCTAAAAGTTCAGATATAATATTCACAAAGTCAACATTAATTAAAGTGGTTGTACTCCCAGTTTGTGTGTTGGTTGGCTGTCCCAGCTGATTTCTGCTGATTGGAAACATCTCCAACTTTCCATCCGACAACTGAAGAAGGAAAGTGAACCGACAGCAGCACCTGTCCGTCCATCAGTCACCTGGAGCGGGAGGGAGGGACACGCGCTTCTGCTGTTCTGACAAAAAGTGATCACAGCCCCTACCTTTACACTGAAAGGTTGTTTCTGACTCAAAAATACTGGATTTCAATTATATCTGACAGATTATAGCCCACAAGAACTTAACCAGTTTAAATACATTCTTTAAGAAGCAATACATCCATAAAATGCACGTTTCCACTTGCCAAAAAGTGATCGTAGCTCCTAGCTTGTGTTTGAACGGTTGTTTCTGAAGAGAAGATGAGAGAGAGCAAACAAGACACATGTTCATGTCTTAATCATCACAATAATCGGCCTCAGGTTGAGCAGAATAAAAGTGAAATAAAATGTGACAAAACTAAAGATTAAAGTCAAAGTAGCAATAGGCTACCACAGTGTAGAAATACTCTGTTACAAGTAAAGATTTTATAGATTTTATTATTAAAAGCATTTAGAAACATTAGACTATATGATGATTGTTTATAGAACCATTTGTTTTCCAAATTTTAAATATATTACAATATGATTCAAAATATAAAAGGACATAATAGTAACCAATAACAGTTGATTTTTAGATGTTACATATCATGAAGTGCTTATAGTAAAACAGTTCAAATGTTGATAATCCCAGAGATGAAATCAGATGAATGTTTTTGTGTTTGAGTCTCAGATCTGCTTCACAGTGCAGAGTGTGTGTGATGGTGAACAGACTGAACTTTGATTTCAGCAGCTGATCTTCAGTCAGTGTTTCTGTCCACAGGAGAGACTCTCAGTCCTGCAGAGGACACAGAGACAATGAGGAACCAGCAGGCCAGACAGCAAACCCAGGATAAAGAGGTTGAGTGAATGTGGTGTTGAAGGTGTGGACGTGGATCAGTGAGTCAGAGGAGACTGTGTAGAAGGACAGAGAGCCAGCAGGAACGTCCACATATACTGCTACTCTGTTAGAGACAGAGGAGGTGGTGATGGATGTTTCTCTCTTATTGTGCCTGACAGAGTAACGACCATCATCAGAGCAGAACAGTCTCCAGGACTGATCATTCCCTCCAAACAAACAGTCATCACTGTTTCCTCTCCTTCTGATTCCTCTGTAACTCACTGATATATCAACCCCTCCTCTCCTCTCGACCTCCCAGTAACAGCGACCAGTCAGACCATTTCTACACAGCAGCTGAGCCCAGAAGTCAAATCTGTCTGGATGATCAGGATATGACTGATGCTCTCCCACACATGTCACCTTCCTGTTGTTGTCAGACAGTTTGAGGTATCCGTGTGCTGTGTTTGTGTCCATTTCCAGTTCACAGACATCTGATGGAGAGAACAAGACACAATACAGCTGCAGGTTATCATCTGATGATTTATTAACAACTTCACTGACAATAACTGAAAGAAAATCATTCAAACGTTCATTTCATATTCAGCTGTGAGTGATGTTTAACAATCCAGTTCTAACAACATGAACAGTTAGTGAACATGAGAGTCAACATGTCAACAATGTTCAGCTTCTTGTCCTCGTGTTGACCCGATGATGACAGCTGATGATCCAAATCTAGAAACATGAACTGAATAAAGTCTCACTAATAAAACTGTCACATCTTCTTCTATTGCAGCACAAAGCAGCTCTGAACCATCTGCTTTCTAAAACTGCTATTAGCTGATGTTCACTTTATAGAAATACCAGTTTATGTATGAAAAATGAGTATTTATGGTATGTTTGCATCTGTGTCGTATATCTGATACCAGGTCTCCATCAGGGAGGAACTGGAAGATAAATCTACCTCAACTCACTTTATTCACCTTTTAAACATCTTTGTGACATTAATTATGCCGTGTTGTGTTTATGAACTGTGAGTTTTTTTCAATGCTTATTTATTGAAAACATCCAGAGAAGAAAACTGAAGGCTACTTGAACACAACAACTTATGTGTGAATAAAAAATAAAGAAACAAAGTTAGCTTTCTGTTGGCTCGACTGTTGATTCATGTATTTATGTATTTATTAGTTCTGTTGGATCAACGTGTTCAGTTTGTTGAGTTTGTTGATTTTAAATTAGTTCATTAAATCCTAACATCTTTCCAGCCACAAAAACAGAAACTTATCTCATAAGAGAAATTTATCTTCGTACTTCAGGCAAGAAAATCTAAAAATCACAAATACTGTTAAATAAATATAAATAAAGTCTTTATTTTATACAGTTAAAGGAATACGCCACCATTTGTTGAAAAAGGGTTATTCACCATCTCCTCTATATTTATATAGGTGGGTAAATGCATTTTTGTCTCAGTGCATGCATTGTCTTAGTCCGGCAGCCCCGCCGCTAGCTTAGCTTAGCATAGTGAATGGAATCCAATGTTGCCGTTAGCATGTTGTGAGTAAAAGTGACCCAACAACAACAAAAACAAAACCTAATTACCTCTTGTGGCCTGCGTATTCACAACGAGTACAAATAGCAATGCAGATTAAGACTAGATGATTTCCTAGGTTGATATTGATTTGGGACTATATTGGGTGGAAGCACAGCCGAAGCACTGCTACTCGGGCACAGAGATATCACGCAGCACCTGGAAACCCCCAACTTCCGTCAATATACCGGCATGAATATTATATATATATATATAGATAGATAGATAGATAGATAGATAGATAGATATAGATATATCTAAACACAAGCGAGTCAGTCAACGAGAGAGAGACAGGTATGACGTTATGAAATCAAGGAGAGGGTTAACTTTTCCTGCTCCAGATTTCCCACCGTGGTCAGAAAGAACAGAGGAGACACTTTGTTTCTCTCACTATGACTCTAGAGTCGCTACTCGCTCCAAAGCTAATCTCCGTCACTCTCTCACTTCTCCCTCGCCCTATCACCTACTCACCTACTCCCCTACTGAAAACTACATTTGAAGTTAATGTATTTCAATGGAGTAATCTAAGTCATATTTTTCTGTATAGCTCCACCCTAGCCAATCAGATGACTTTGTTGGGGAGTAGAAAAGAAGGCGGAAGTCAGAGGACATAGAGCACGTTGGAGGGAAAACATGCCGTCAGCAGAGGAGAGAAAAACTAACTTAATGTCCAGCTGACTGATGTTTGAGACTAATGGACTTTAAAGTTTTGGCACAATGGTGACCAGATTTCTGAGACAAAATCCGGGGACATTTTCAGCTCAGAAGCATAAATACCTCCAAAACAGGTAATTTTTTATCTTGTAAACTTAAACGGGGACACTGCCCCAGGGGTCACTAGACCTAGAGCTGCACTGGGGCACAAGCCCCCCTAGAGGGGTCCATGGGCATGCTCCCCTAAGAACATTTGTCTATTTTAACGTTTAAATGCATCAATCTGGTGCACTTTGAAAAGAAATTCAGAGGTTGATTATTCTTATCTATGAATGGAAATATTGTGCTGTAGCCTGACTATTTGCACTTCAGAATGTAACCATGCACACACAGGTGGAATAGTTTGTTCTTCATATGTTTGCATTAATGTCACTAGGAAGCATACAAGTAGAAATATATATTCATATTTGTAAGTGGGATATATAAGTAAGTGGGATTGTCCGGAATCTGGCAATATAATAACCATTATGGTGGGATACACTGGCTAAGCAATTAACAGAAATGTCTGTGCTGACATAAATAGTTTACATGAGAATACATTATAATTTTGGCCCGTTGGCTGAGTCTCTATCTGTCAGAGGGAGAGCAGCAGACGGTTGTGAAGAAGTTGGTAATTTCATGGTGCAGATTAACACTTTTGCATGCATTATATCCGTGTCACATTCTCATTAGGGGCTGAGCCCCCCTAAAGGTCTGATCCTAGAATCGCCCCTGCTGCTACTTCATACTTGTACTCCACTACACCTCAGAGGGAAATGTTGTAATGTTCACTGCACTACATTTATCTGACAGCTTTTGCTTTATTGCTTCAGGCTGGGCTTGTTTCTGCAACAGCTAATTGAATATCGGATACAATTAAAACTATTGAGGAAATATTTTCCTTTGACATTGGTCCAGTATTAAACGAGATCACTGCAGTCGGCAACGGTGAAACAAGCTACAATGTAAGTTAATAGAACAATTGTCCAGCTTGTATTTACGTTTATAAAAGTGCTCGTTTTGCCGCTGCTGTTGCTGACAGGCTCAGATTAATATTCTAAGTGTCTGACAACATCATGGAAAGGATTTCTAAGGAGGTCGATCTTTCTGTTAAAGAGTAAGATCCTTTTTTAAAACATAAAACGTCCGCGAAATTGGGTTCGCTAAACCCACCAGACTCCATGTAAATAAACAGGACATTTCCAGGGACAGCTCCAACCGGGGACTGTCCCCGGAAACCCGGGACGTCTGGTCACCCTATGTTAGAAATAGGTTTTCTTACAATTAAATTAGAACAGATATGTGCACATAGGCATTATGGTTGATTCATTTTAGGAGATTAACCTGAGGGATAGGGCTCAGGGGCAGAGTTTAATGGTGACTCAGGTAGTCAGTAATGTTTCATTGAATAAAAACAATCAGCTTTGTATTTACAGTAAAGAGAAACTAACTGTGTGCTGTTTTGTCTTAATTAGTCAAATTAAATCCACACTTACACTTCATCAGATGACGTCTCAACCCCTGCTCACCACCATGGTCCACGCTGGAGGAAGAAACACAGACAGAATGATTTTCTATTCAAGATGAGTCCTAACTGCTGTTCAACATGAAGCCGTGTTCCTCAGTTTGTCAGAGAGACCGAGAAACTAATCTCAGTCAACTGTCTCCATGACTAGGGCTGTGACAGTATAGTTTTTTTACTTACTGCGGTGAAGAAGCAACGTATCACCACGTTATGGTGATTAACAGCAACGCCCTTACGAGAGTAGCGTAAGATAAAAGGAGAATGGCAGGGTGCCTTAAGTGAGTGATGTCAGTGCCTGTGTGGTTGCGCGAGGACAGCGAGCGGTAACGGAGAGTAGGGTATGAGTGTGGCTGTAAGGAGAAGCGAGAGGAAAAAGAGAGCAAAGATGATGTAAAGTGAGTTAAAAGTGAACAATAAATTAACAAGCTTGAGCTTCTCAAGACACTTTATCTGGCTTTTTAAGGCTTTATCTGTTGTCAACACTGTTGGTAAAATTACCCCAGAAAAAACATTGACTTAAAGGTACAATATGTAAAATTTCTGCATTAAAATGTCTAAAAACAAACATACCTGTTATATATTTTATGAGTTGTGATCTTATACTATCCTAAATGTTTCCACCAAATTACAAACCCAGAGAAATCTGTTATTTTATTTTTGACACGGGACGTTTCCTTTAGTCGCCTGTCAGTGGCGTCATATAACCTTTCACCATCTAGTTACTCGTAATGTCCGTCAAAACACGGTCACCCAGATGATACGTTCAATGGTAATTGTAAATCATACAATGTCACTGAAAGAAATACTGTGTGTAATTGTAATTAATTACATGCCGCTTTGCAACACAGTAATACAGCAGAGATCATATTTATTGATACATATCAATATCGATCCAGCTTAACGTTTCTATAATGTGCTGGTTGACAAGTAGCTAACGTTAATGCTAATGCTTAGTGGATAACATTATAGGGTTACAACATCTTTCAACACGTTCATAAAGTTATTAGTAGTATGATTGTTTTGACCAGTTAACAGCACTGGGCTAACCCACGAATAAGTTCACCAGTAACGTTAACTTTAGCTGTTTAGATAGACGATTAATCTAATGCTAATTTAGCCAGCTAGCACACCCTGGTCTGTCTGCCTCACTCCCCCGGCGCAGAGAGACTTCAGTCGGGATGACAGCTGACAACAGCCCCGGCACATATAGCTAGCTAGTTACCGTTAGCCCCCAGTCTGCTAGCTGTCACTATCATTACAGCAATCTGAACTCAGCCAGCACTTAACTCCAGTGCCGGGTGCTAACGACGCTAACAGCAGTTTAATGAAGCGTCGGGAAACAGACCATATCAGACACAGGCACCCGAGTCAGAACAACGTCCATCCATAACGTTAGCTACGTCTCCGTTAGCGCTACCGGTGTTTGTGCCGGAAATCTCCTCCCTGCCGAATTTCTTCCCCCTTCGCGTCTTTAGCTGTCTTTACAGTTAGCTACATTAACCCGCTAAAAGGTGGGTTAGGCACCAAAACGACTAGTTAAGATTACAACAAAGTGAAGGGGGAGATAATTCCGGGCAGCTGGGAGATCTCCTGCTGCCGACAACGGCCATCTAACATCCTTGTCGTCCTGGAGATTCCCCCAGCAATCCCCACCCACACCCGTCTCTCAGCGTCGTTAAGTAACGTTACAACTAACCCCGTCCGCCCTGGTGTTGAAAACATCCAAAAGGTGACATTGATATCTGAAATATATTGTGATAGTGTGGCTTTAAAAAAAAAAAAAAAAAAAAAGTGGTGATATGGTGATACGGTGATGGGGTTACGGTCACAGCCCTATCCATGTCTTTCACTGGTATATGAGAGGAAGAACAAAATGTTATCTCAACACATTTAGAAGTTGTTGAGTTATTTCAGTCTGGACCAACATTACCATCCCCAGAGACATGCTGCTAGCAGGACTAAGATGAGAATGATTTTACAACCACGTTTTTAATGTTTCTGATGAATGTTTCCATTCAATAAGACTTCTGTGGATCCATGTGTTTCCTAACTCGGGCCCCCTTTCTCATCTGAACAAGATTAACAGAAATAAGAAGTCCTTCATGATGGTGGACCAGAGCAGAAAGACATGAAATTAGAGAAATTAGAGGCTCCTGCAGAGTGTGAGCTCTTGTTGTCTGTCCATACCTGAGAGTGTCCAGTTCACTCTGGGGTGGATCAGCAGACAGCTTCACTCCACTCAGGGACTTTTGGATCTCCTCCGCTAAAAGAAGAATGATTTCATGAATCCCAGAGGAGAGGTTACATTCTTTCACTCTGTTATTTTACACATTACACATACACCGTGTAGTGAGTCTACACATAAGGACCTGAAGCACAAGCATTTAATGTCAGAGCCTAGTATTCCTGTGTGAAAACACTTGGGAAGACTTTTGTCCCATTGAAAAGCTTTCCAAATGTCCGGGTTTAGCCTTTCCTATTATTGGGACATTTGGTAGGTTTTTAATAAGGAATATGTCTTCCCCAATGTCCTTGCCCAACTGGGAATATTAATGGGGTCACTGAGATGTATGTATGGGCCTCAGACTTCTCCTTTCTGGGGTAACTCCATGTGCAAATCCCCCCTGGAGAACCAGGGACATTTGGGAAGGTGTTTTCACTGTTTTAAAGTTGTAACAGTAGTAGGGAAGGTGTTTGTGTGACCTGGTTCAGGAAATAGCTGAATTTTCCCTAACCAATCACCAGAGACTTCTAGTCTGAGCTGGCCAACTTCGGGTTAAGCACTATGCTAACTTAAATGGGGATACAATAATTAGTTATCAAACCAAAAACGTTTAAATTCTGATAATAACATGAGTCATTCCGCTTAAAACATTTTATCCACTGTTTTAAAGCTGCAACAGTAGCTACAGAGTAGACTACCGCGGAGCCTAAGACGTAAGCACAATTTTAACTAACTTGTTTGAGATTGGCCAGAGAGCCCAGTACCCAGAATATGTTCGCAAAGTAAAAGGTAAAGACAAACAGGGCCGGACGTCCGGTAAAATCTTTGACTCACAGTATGCCAGATGGCCAGTAATCCACTGGAGCAAAGTCAAAACAAAGTATGATGTCAACTGCTTTACAACAGAGTTAGTCCCACCCATGGTGCTGATTAGCTGATCATTAGACATTGGCTCAATTCTTTTTTTTAACCAAAAAAAGGCCATTTCATGTCGTGATGTCAGATGGATCAGTTAACTTGGAGGAGTGGTGGGATCCAAAGGTCTGGACCCAGACAACAGTAGTATATACAGTAAATACAGACCTGAAGCCTCAGTGATTTGATCACTCTGAACCTGCTCTGTCATGACTTTTTCTTTTGCCTTTTGGTCCTGAAAATGGGAAGAGAAAGTTACACACAATGATTAAAAATAGTAATTTGCTGCATGTTGTCAAAATTTCTCTCAGCAGGACTGAGTGTTTATGAAGAGATTTGTTCCTCACCAGTTTCTTAAGCACTTCATGGACAGCGTCAAAAATTGCATCTTTGTGCATCTTATATAGTTGTTCTGTCTCAGTTTTACACTCTGTTATACACAACATAGAGTAAAGATGTAATGTTGGAGCCAGGCATCACAAGCTGTTGTTCTGTGTCAATTCAGAGATGAATGAAGGAGTTCCTCACCAAGGGCTCGAGGCCTTTGTTCGGGTTCATTGTCCCAGCATCTCTTCATCAGTCCTGTCAATTCTGCCAACCCCAGAGCATCGCCCTTGATATCGTCCAGCAGTGGACGCTGTCCCAGTGGGATGAGGAGCTCCACTCTGGTGGGCTTCGCGCCTACATTGGAGGAAGAATTAAAAAGGCTGTCAGAGTGGCCTTGAGTTTAGCGCTGAAACCTGTCTATTGTAAGTTCTGGCCATTGGACACAACCAGAGTGGAACTCTAAAGTGAGCCTCTACTGTCTGTAGTACCTATGACCAAAGCACCTAGTATAAGAGCACACAAATCCACTAGGGGGAGGTCGGGGTGGTGGCCCTTAGCTTTTTGAAGATGTGACGCTTTAAAATATGATTTGAGCAATGATAGTAAGAGAGGCTAAAGACAGTCACTTACCTTCATATGGTTGTTTCCCTGTGACAATGGACCAAATGAGTATCCCATAACTGAAAGAGAGAGTTACATGTCAGGATTAATATCCATGTCATAACAATCACACCCTGATTGTTTGATGGATATGTTTGTTGTCATTTGTAAATTGATGCTTTTGTGAGAATGAACAAAATCAATGACAACAATAAAATCAGTACCTGAAGTCACCTGAGTATATATACTATAATACTCTAACCAATTCCCTCACCTGTAAAGGACTATGTCACTGATATTTTGACTTCCTGTCAAGACTGAACCTGTGCTAGACTTGGTAGACATGGGGGCAGGAGGGATCCCGTCTCCAGTTATTATTTATTATATGATAAATAAAACTCTTATCCATGTGCTGGTTCGGGCCTCTTGTACCTGTAGATATCAGAGGCTCGTTTAGGTTTGTATGTTAAGCCAAACGCCTCCGGGGGCATGTAGTTGGTCGTCCCCCCTCCCTCTTTATCGTCCTTCTTGGAAACCTGTGTGACGCTGTAGGAAATCCGGGAAAGGCCAAAATCTGTAAGCTGCAGAAAGAATTAGCAAAGAGAGGAAGGTGGCAGAAAAGGGATTTACTTTGTATGAGTATTTTATTTTATGCCACTTTCTACTTCTATTCCACTGCATTTATTCTTTAGTTACTTTACAAATAAAGAATTTTGCACACAAAGTATACGAAGAGCTTATCAAATATGTTTTGCAGTTTATACAGTACAGCTGAAACATTTAGTCCAATAATTAATCAATTTACTCTATTGTATTAATTGGCAACTATTTTGATAAGCAACACTGTCAGAAAATGAGGAATGTGATGGTTTAAATTATCTTAAGAGGAAAACAAAGAGGAAAAATGTATTTACTTGACACATCGTCAAATTGTTACTTTTGGACATGACACAAAATTTAGTTTTTGATATTACTGCTGTGAGAATACACACAATTGTAAACAAAAAAAATGGATTGTTATCGATTTCCATTTGAATTATCCAATATCAATTCATAAAATCCAGTGTCTCAACAATCTCTTAATATTTGCCTTTTGCATGGAGCTTTAACCCTGTCAGTGCCGCGTGGCCTTTTGTTCTTAGTGTAACGAGATCTTGCCCTGTGAGAGACGAGCAAACCTTAGTTGAATCAAAACATAGCCGGAGCTGCTCCACTGAAGCAACTCCGGGACCGGCCTGGTCCCGAGATGGGCCGACCAACCCAATCAGAGGTTACTTAAATTGGGACGTTCAGTCAAAATCAAGCACGTCACCTTCAAACGGGATCTCTGTTTGCAGGGTTCAGGCTGTACCGGACCCTCCTGGTGATCATGCTGCTCTGGGGGACCGGCTGCGCAATGAGAAGCCGCTGCTGACGGTCGCAGAGCTTCCCCGGAACTCCGACTGCTGTCTGTCCGCGCGGCCGTCGTGACGGCATCAGTATTAAATTGAGACAGTTTCATTACCGGTTAAAAACGCCTCGTTATCACGTTAAATAGTAGTCCAATTCGGTACAGTTGGTTCAACATCACTGATTAAGTAGCCTAAGTCAATCCTACATTTTTCAACTTGGGAGCAAAACGTGATCCTTGGGGAAAAAAAGTGACCATGAAGTCCTGTTCATGCTAATTAAACAACTGGACTTTAGGGTCAAGTGTTGTCGTATCGGCCCATGTCCCGGATGTGAAAGCCCCCTTACTGGACTACTGAATATGATAATATTCCATTATATTTTGTATTTTGAATTGTTACCTGCCACCAGAATTTTGTGATTTCCTTGCAATAAATATTTACATTTTTACCATAAATTGGTGCCTAAAAATGTATCAGAATGCAGGAATTGTAGTCTTTTACCCTCAAAATGTCCTGGAGGAGACCAGACCCCCCCCCTGCTTTATGTGTTCCCCTAAAGACCAATTCTGAGCAAGGAAAAACCCTGAAGTATAATCACAGACAGCCATAAAAAGCATTTCAATTGCAGAGTTAGAGAGTTAAAACAGATGAAAAGATGAAGAACCAGACAGACAATATGTACAGTGTCAAGAGAGAGAAACACGGACAATCAAACAGACAGACAGTGACAACAAAGAACAACATACTGTAGAGAATGACAGTAACAGCATACAAACGGCATAAACAGACAGTACGTGTACATTTGTTATAAACGTGTGCTCTTTAAAAAGTAGTAAGCATTGTTTGCCAGTTACTTACATTAAATGTTTAAAAATCAGTTACATAAGGTACTGCTTATATTATTTCACCATCTGTACACAAATGTAATTAGTGAATGCACGTGTCTGTGTGCTGGTGTGGCTACATTGCCAAGGCTGAATTTTGGTCCCAGTCCGCCTCTGCCCTGAAATATCCCAAATTGATATTTAATCGAATCGGAATCAAATGTATTCCTGAAATCAGTGCTAATGTGAAGTTATTAATTGAACAAGTTATCTTTTTCAGTCAAAGATCAGTTTTACTCCTCTTAATAATGCTTCACATTGTACAATGTTAAGACCTGGAGTTTGGCTCTTTTAAAACAGTAAAACCCTTTCGCTTCCTTTTTATCTAGAGTCGTTTCTGCTTATTATCAAGTTGCAACATTTAGGGAAAAAACATGTATCTTTCAGGCTTACAGTACATGTCTTTTAGCCTTTATTTAGTCTCCATAAAATGTGCAAACTATTATAACAATATAAAGTAAGCATGAGGCCTGACCTCCCCTCAAAGCCTGGGACTCACCTTGGCATTGAGAGAGTCGTCCAGCAGCACGTTGGGGGGCTTCAGGTCCAGGTGGAGAACGGGACGGGGCAGACTGTGGAGGAAGTTTATACCCTGAGCCACTTGGTGAGCCAGTCTGAAGACCAGCGGCCAGGGTGGAGGTCCATCCAAGGCTTCCTGTAAGATTGTTTTCAAAGTTACAGATTGACAAATAGTTAGAGTTAGAGTTAGTGAGCAAATCATATGACTTCTGCTTTGTATACACTACCATTTCAAAGTTTGGAATCATCTGTTATATTTATGTTCTTCTCTTTTGCTTCAATATTAACTGTTTGAACATAAAAACTGCATAATTCAGACATTTACATTTGATTTTCTTTTGGATTGAGAATATTCAAATGTTCTGATGTTTTTTGAAATCTTAAATTCAAAACGTTTACTTGAAGCAGAGTACTTTTTTACAGAGTACCTCTAAGTAAAAGATGAGTGGTTCTTCCACCCCTGGTTACCTGTAGGGAGGCCAGTGATCCTCTCTCCATGAGCTCCATGACCACACCAAGCTGTGTTGAAAAGCCAGACTTGGCATTTGGCGGTAGACCCTTGAAGACCCCTAGGACACGAAGAACATGCGGGCTGCTTGCTTCTCGCATCCTCTTGATCTCACGCAGCAAAGATTCATTGGTCCTGTGAGTGTTTGTTTGCATTATAAGTGATTCACACAACTTAATGTAATTATAAACAGAAAACTCTTTGTAAGCACTCACCCGTCGTCATGACGAAGCAGTTTAATGGCCACGTCACAGGCCCACTGACGATGCCTGGCTTTGTAGATTTGTCCGAAACCTCCGGAGCCAATCACCTTCCAGTCCTGGAGGCTGGAGTCTTCAATAAACTGAGCCATAGTTCACTGTAGAAGCAAATTATTCAGGATAATTAGTTTGGTGACTTTTTGTTCTAATACCCTCCAACATGTGTTTGTACAATGGAAATAAATGCACAAAATCCAAGATGGCTGACTCCTGCTGGGCGACAGGACCATGGATGTATTAAGAGAACTGGATACAGTGTTCGGCGGGAAGCCCCGTACGTTCCAATGAGAGTGCTCAAAAGCGCACAAAGCAAACATGGAGCTCGGCTCTTCCGCATTGTTGGCCCATAACGCTGGTTGGCTCACGATGGGCATGCGCACTAGCAACAATTTGTTTGTGTAGTCGTAGCAACCGGTAGCAACATGCCCGTTCATGAGCTCCTCTCTCATGTCTCTTACAAATGGCGAACTCATGAACTCTCCGTTTTCATTGTTTAAAATATTCACTAACGTTAAACATTGTGTTTTCATTGTTCCCGATCGTTTACATGCTTAGCTAAATAAACGATAGATGTATTTAGCTAGACAACCAAGGAGATTTAATAATTATGTTGTGCTACTAGCTAGCTAGCTAATAACTAGCGCTAGCAGTTAGCCTGCAGTTTCGTGAACAGAGCAGTGTAATCACTATGTCTGTAGTAACGTTATGTAGCTAGGCATATAACTGGCTATGTATAGATCTTAATACAGCCATGCTAGCAACCCCTGATGTTAGCAACTAGCTAGCTAGCCGATAGCCCGTCAGTTTGGAAACGCTAATGACGTTACATCCACGTAGCTAACAGGCTTTACATACATCCCTCGGATGTATCATGACTTCGTAAGATAATACCATGGACGTATTAATAGAACACATGGTGAATTACAACCATTAGCTATATCCATTATTACAGCTAGCTACATGAGCTAGGGAGAACAGTCATGTGAGCGGGCGGGCGCAGTCTCGCGGCTCTGCTCGCGTCCACAATGCGCGTTCATCATGCCAAATTGAATAATTCTGGATTCGCTTCTAGTGAATGTTAAAAATGTTAAAAACGTGACGTTTTAAACAAGGACCCTTTCAGTGTTCGGGCTGGTAAGTTGATATACCCAGAAACAAATGATCCGCTGAAATATAGACGTTTCTTTCGCCATGCAAAGTCTATGTGAAAAGTCTTTCTGGGCCATGGGGTGCAGTACCACCGTTATCCGCTAAGCCCATGTTAACAGTTTAGAGCTTACACACTGCCTGCATGAGACGCGTGCCTGTTAGAAATAGAACCAACGCCTATTTTTCACGCGAGGTGCGAGCGTGTTGGAAGCGTTTCCAGGCAAAATAGAATAGGAAAATATGTTTATATGTCATTTAAACATGAATGCATATTAATAAATGACATCTTGATGTTTGATTGTTTATAAATGTAATAAAACATTTCAGAGAAAAGATTTTCAAATATTGCACCTGTCATACAGAACGAAATATTCTGTAACATATTTTGCAGTCAATACTGCCGACGTTGTCTTGCTTTAATCAAATTAGTAGGCTATATATTTATATTTAACAACTCTCTCCCCATATGTCGTGTGTTCTGAGTGACGGTCCAACATCAGATAGGTAAGCTCTTTACAGCTACACAAAGTCCACTTACCCATTTTTCAGAGTTTGAATGTGTCTATGTCCTGAGATCAGCCCTCCCTGTACCTAGCAGCAGGAGCAGCGCCGCGTCAGACCCGCTTCTGGTGTGTAGGACACACAAAAATCCACGCAGCCGCCACGCTTCTGAGACGCAACAGAAACGCTCGCGCGACGCATCCAATGTGTAACCGGCCTTACGTTGCCCTTCCTGGGGGCTTGGACAGGAGATGATAGCAATGACCCCATCAAATTTTGAACATAAAAGGAACTTTATCACAACCCAAAGTGTGCTTTTTTTTTGGGGGGGGGGTGCTATGGCACAATGATGCTGAAAACATAAATGTAACTTATTTGACGACAAAGTCCTAATAATATCAACTTACCCGGAGAAACGTCAAGTAGCTTCTGCCAGCGTCTCTGAAACATTTAACAAGCTTCTTCATGGGCTTCTATGTAGTTTAACAGCGGTTTGCATCCATAAGTATTGCATTACCGCCATCTACTGGAGAGTGCTGGGATCGTCACTGAAGACACGAATTCTTTAGTGGCAACAACGGCGCGGAAAAACAGTCTCAAAAGTACCCACACAAATAGAAAGAGATTTACACATATATTTACATTGAAAAATACTAAGTTCATTACAAATGATGAAATACGAGTTACAAATTAGACACACGGACACAAACAGACACAGAAGGACAACAGAGACACTGAGGAACCATACAAAGTTAGTGTTATTCATCTTTTTAAAGACATTCATACTAATTAGTTTCCACTTTTGCACATTTTTTGCACAACTTCAACTTCTCACCCCACACTGAAACCTGCAATTCAGTGTAGTGACAGCTTTTCAGAAAACCTTTAAATATTCCACTTCAGTATCATACATGTTTGGTGTTATTTAACATGTTAATGATATTTAAACTAATTTAAACTTTTCCAACTATTCTTACTGCTTCACCTTCTTTCACATTAAAGCCAGCAATCTAGTTAAACTTTAGCAATTTAGCTTTTCAGCATTCACAAGCATTTTCTGCAGGAAATGCATTTTCTAGTTACTTTTCAGATTAGTTTTTTCCTCTTCCTGTCCAATGAAAACCATGTATCTCCAGATGTGTGTTGATGTTGAATGTTTGTGATAAACTGAAGTATGATGTCATAAGAGTGTCATAAAAAAGAATAAACCTGTAAAATAAGAAGAAACTAAATTTCGAAGTTCAATTCAATTCAGTTTATTTAAGAAGAGGACAGATCAAATTAATAAAACAAATGATTATACATGGGTTAAACATCCCAGAATTAGCCAAAAGCTCGCAAACCTCCCCCCAAATACAACCAGCTGTTCTCATGTGTCTAATCCACTGAAGAAGCCTCGGGGATACCATATTATATATATATATATATATATATATATATATATATATATATATATATATACACACACACGTAGATACCACATTGGTCGCTGCTGTTTATTGGAGTAATATGTTGACACGGCGACCATTTCCTAACGAACATTGTGCTCCTCCTAATGCATGTGTGTCTATGGAGGCAGAAGGTCTATCCACAATTAAAATCATAATTTCTCGCTGAATTTCCAACTGATTTTCAAGCGGTTTACTACAAATGCCAGATATGTATTTATAATACAGGATACTTGATAAAATTTAAAATGCAGATTTTCTTACCTTAACTTTAAAGCTAGTGACAGTCTGCTGATTTAAGCCTTGATACAATTTAAACAGGTGAGTTATATAAACAGTTGTTATGAAGTGTAAAATTAGCTTCATAGACCAAAACCCTTTTTTTGTACCAGACTGTAAACATGTTTATTTCTGATGTAAAGTTTGGATTTTTTCACATGGGGGTCTATAGGGAATGATACGAGGAACTGTTCAGTGACACACATAACAAACATAGTTTTCAGCATCTTACTGAGATATTAATAATCACTCAAATAAAACATACATGTCCTGACACAAGCTAGCATTAGCGCAATTCAGTATCAGGACAGCCACTTATTTTTATTGTAAAACACATTTTTCATCCGTGAAATGTTATTCCATGTTGCTTAGTTTAGCATTTCTTTCACATGAACATCCAAAAGCAGTACAACAATCTTTTTCTGAGTCTTTAAAATCAGTTGTCTGTCCCAAGATGGCGGCAGTACAGACGCAGTTTAAACACATTAACTGTTCAAGTCATTTTTTAAGCAGCAGCAGCAGACATGTTCTGATTACAGATGGTCAGTTATGAAGGTTTGCTTCTTTTCTTTGTCTTAAGTGACAATACACTGAATATTTCAGCAACTTGACATCACCTTAGTAAACAGTGATCAGAATTTGTGCAAATTGTATTTACCAGGTGATTAATTAACAACAACAAATACTTCTTTGTAGCAGCATTAGTTAAAAAGCACTAGCAGTTGAACCCTGAACTCAAACAAACTAATTTTGAGTGGAATAAATCCCTTCAAAGGGAGGGAGTGTAATGTGTAGTCGTAGCCAGGATAACATACATGCTGTTCAGAAGATTAAGTTACTGCTGGTCAGCCTTCAATGTGGAGAGAAGATCAGAAAATAACAACACAGCTATCAGGGCATGAGGAGGAGGCAGGAGGACACAGCTTGGCTCTGAAACATGTTCACAACGAGGCAGTGTGAACGAGCTGGTGAGATTTAAGGTGACTACTGTGAGAAAACATTTTCCCACATTGTTCACACCAGTACGGCTTCTCTCCAGTGTGAGCACGTCGGTGAAATTTAAGGCTACTACTATGAGAAAACGTTTTCCCACATTGTTCACACCAGTACGGCTTCTCTCCAGTGTGAGCACGTCGGTGAAATTTAAGGCTACTACTATGAGAAAACGTTTTACCACATTGTTCACACCAGTACGGCTTCTCTCCAGTGTGAACACGCTGGTGAGATTTAAGGTCACTACGCTGAGAAAAGGTTTTACCACATAGATCACAGCCGTAAGGTTTCTCTCCAGTGTGAACACGCTGGTGAGATTTAAGGTTAACACTCCTAGAAAATGTTGTACCACATAGATCACAGCTGTAAGGCTTCTCTCCAGTGTGAACACGCTGGTGAGATTTAAGGTGACCACTCTGAGAAAATGTTGTACCACATAGATCACAGCTGTAAGGCTTTTCTCCAGTGTGAATGCGTTGATGGATTTTTAGGTGACTCTGTCGTGTGAAAGCTGCCCCACATTGATCACAGCTGTAAGGCTTTTCTTCAGTGTGAATGCGTTGATGTCTTTTTAGGTTACTCTGTAGTGTGAAAGCTGCCCCACATTGATCACAGCTGTGTAGATTGTCTCCAGTGTGAACTCTCTGATGAATCTTTAAATATCCAGATGTTGTGAAGGATTTGTCACAGTGTTGACGTTTGGGTCCCTCTCCTCCTCTCCGTTTCTATAGCAACAGACAAACAGAGAGAAAGAGAGAGAGAAAGAGAGTAAGTGAACAACCTTTTTAAATCCTGGACTTGCTCTCACTCACAATTTTCACTCTTCATACAATAATTTATGACAACATGAAGTTAAATATGTGCCGGTTGCAGACATGTTATTATGGAAGCAAATGTACTTTTCATAACTTTAATATGTTCAGAAATAGTCTACATTTTTCAGGCAAGTTTCCCCATTCAAATGATTGGCAGTTTAAAAACTAAAACATTTGGTCACTCTCTTCAGTTTTACTTTCAGTTAAAAATCCCATGGTAACTTTAAAATAACACAAACCTTTCATACATTCTGGGTATTTTTCATCCTTTAAATCCCATTCAAGCCTTTTGAAATACATACATTAATTTGAAGTCAAAATAAAGGTAAAGTTCTTCTGGTTGCAGACATGTTACTATGGAAGCCATTGGGCTCTTCTCAGTGTTTCCCACAGGTTGAGAATTTACTGGCGGTGGTGTGTGGCGCAGGATGTGACGGCGCGGTGCGTGATGACTAGGTTTAGTAATAATGGGTTCAGTTATAAACTAGTCAAAAGAAGGTGAAAACAATGACTACACAACATTATCAGATCATTTAGAAAGAAAAAACTATTTACATATTAAACAAATTAGACTTAAAGACGACAATATTGCGACACTATGCGACATCTGACACTATTTCAGGGTAGTTATTAGGGCTGCACGATATGAGGAAAATATGCGATATGCTGTAACGTTGTTGAATATCGCGATAATGATATAACTTGTGATAAATAAACAGATATTAAAATGTAGCCTATTCAGTTCTGCTGCTTTCAGTATTTTGCTAAAAAACAAAAAATTGCTCATTAAATTTTAAACAAATGACGAAAAAGTGTAGCCATGATGTGCTTTGACAATTAAATCAGTTTTTTTTTTGCCAAATGTTAACGGTTCAGCAGATAAAATACCCATAATACTATACTCCATACAGAAAATGACATGTTATTATTAATCTCAACACTGTTTCCTCCTAACTCCTGTTAAATCACATAAGACTAGGAATATCTAAAGTAAATTATTGTTCATTTTGTTTGTTAGATCATTGTTCATTTTTTGAAGTGTATTAATCCGTGTTTTGGGGATCCTAAACATAGCCTACTGTTCTGTACTATACATGTCCTGTTGCACTCATTAAGTTCTCATCTGAGCAGATTTCTGTCATTCAAACAACTCTGAGTTGTAGTTTAAAACTTTTAGAGCCAATTTAATAAAATTAAGGGTTTAATTCGGTCTCGGGTTCATAAATACAGTTAATGGATACAGGCACGGAGAACTGAAGGCTCGGTTAGCAACCATTAGCTCTGATTAGCAGTTAGCGTCGGTTAGCTAGCTCCGTTATAAAAGACATGAAGCGGAGGAGCCTGCCGCGGAGAGGAGTAACAACCAGACTCTGATAAATGATGTTCAGGGTGCTTTCACAGCAGCGTGGCCCTGTTGTTTCTACGGTTTTATTAGTACAGTTAATCCCATTGCATTGGTGCTGTCATGCATGCGGCACACAACTTTGCGAGGGGGAGGGGCTGGAGGCAGCTGGTCTGTCTGCGCTGTAAAAAATTCACCGTTGTTTGGAAAGTAGAACCAATGTATGGGAAACTCTGCTAACCTCAGTAGTGTGGACGTGAGGTGTAAACATAGCAAAAGATTTTCATTTTAAAAATGTTAAATAGTGTTAGGTAACCACCCAGGCTTACAAAAATGGATTGTTGACAAGTAACCAAATGGCTCAGAATTACATGAAATCAATGTGTTCTTAAAGTGGTATTGCACAACAGTAGAATTTATAAATCCAGGATAACCGATAAAGCGAGGCTTGACCTAGTCTGATCAGAGCATCCTGAGGCCTGTACTACGAATCAAGATCAACATGTCCTGGATTTCTTTCAGTGATCCGGCTTCACCTAACCTAACAACCGCGGTCCCGCATAAGCTGTGTCACGACGCTGGTTATCAACTAGTTCAATCAACCCAGGGTTTCCCAATCCAGCGGCGCGCGTTCACATAAAAGAGGCGGTGTTTGCGCACCACGACCAATCACAAACATCTACCAGAGCTGCATATTTTACATAAGAAGAGCAAACTATAATTCTACATAAATATGAAGAACACAGACACGGTTTTACAGGCAAAATGCAGGAAGGAAAGCTGGCAAAAAAGCCGACGCTTTTATGCGTAAATCACAACGTTTAGCTTATCAATATCCAGTGGTGTAGTCTACGTGATAATAAGCTCCAGGATTTCCATATACTCACTTAAGAATGCACAATGACACGTAACAACATACTTTCCATTATATGTTTGATATATTTTGAATTATCATCTGTGCTTTATTCTTCACATAGGCTCAATGGAGGTATTTCACCATAAATTGGTGCATAAAAGTGTATCGGAATGCAGGAAATGAAGTCGTTGATGCTTAAAATTTCCCTGGGGGAGGACACCCAGACCCCCCACTATGATATGCCCCCCTCCTCCCCCAAAGGCAGATTCTGGCCAATATACAGTACAGTACACCCACTACAAAACATTAGACTAAACTGGTCACTTCCCCATCAGTCAGGCACAAGATCTGACCATAATTACACTTTTGCTTTCCATAAACTGTCGTTGCTTTAGGCTTTTATTTCAGTTGCAACCCCAGCAGTGGTGCGCGATCATGAGAGGAAATTAAAAAAAACAACATAAAAACATAATTTAAACCGATGTACGCATTGGCAACACACGGCTAAAGAAGCCAACAAATAGCCTATATGTAATTCCCTCCGCTTCAAATCTATATCTTTCATAAAGATACCCATCAGGGAATGTTTACGGGGTTGTCGGTCTCTAAATGTTTTAACTTTTATGAGCGCACATCTCTCTCTCTCTCTCCTCCGAGCTCCAGCTGATCTTCTAAGAACGGTGACGCCGTTATCAATCGAGTATTGATTGGTCAGTGGGCGGTGCTTTTATACCGGTTGATCTCTAATCTCCAACTTAACCTGCTCCCGACCAGGTTAGGCGTTAAGCATAAGTTACCACGGCGATTGAACCCGAACACAAATGATCCACCTTCGTAGTACAGAAAACCCTGGGTTGAGCCTGAAGTTAGCTCGTTAACGCCAAATCTCGCTTCGTAGTACAGGCCTCTGGTGTTCTGTGTTTCACGACGGCAAAGACAGGCTGAGGAGGAGAGACTAGGTCGAGTCAGGATGAAGTAATTCAGATAGATGAGCGTTCACGTCTTTCCTCACCAGACCGTGAGGTTGATAACAGATTTACTGATGCTAAAATGGAGAATAATCATCGTTCATACTTTACACAGAGTGACCAGCAGCTTCTTGTGGAAGTATGATAACGTGAAACACATTATTTGTAAAAAAAAAAAAGAGAGAGAGAGAGAAAGCGTGGCAGACGATCACGGACCGACTGAATGTGTAAGCAGCCTAAAAATATACATTAACTGACCACTGCTCTGAACTGAAACCATCAGAATCATACCATTCAAGGATTAGGATACTAATCATTTGCACAAATTAACAGTTGTACTCTTTGCCTTAAAAGTGAGCAGAAGATAATGTTACTCAGGAAATTTACCATGAAGATCCATTTTCTACAACACTAGAATATGATGCATAAATATCTCTTTCACTCTGTTCCTCTCTCTCTCTCTCTCTCATGGGCTAAAATATAAATGACCTAAGTCATATTAACTTCCACTGCTCGCTTTTAATGCAAAGTGTACAACTGTTCATTTTTGCAAATGACAAGTGACTCATTGAATGGTTTCAATTAAGAGCAGTAGTTCATACATGTATATTTTTAGATTTATCATTCAGTCGGTCCGCTATTTGCCACACCTTTTCTAACGTGTTTTTTTATTAACAGTTGTAGCTAGGTCTGCACAATATATCCTAAATGTTGCGTTAACTTGAAACGGGTAAACGTTATGGTGCATTCAAAGTTATTGTAAAATACCCTTTTCTCATCTGATTTTGTTGTTTAACAGCAATTTACTGGTGAAATAAGTTATTATTGTTATGTTATTATTACATTTTTAACAAATCATTTAAATTCCTCCCTTTTTTGCGATGTATTCATATTCATTAACATTGAGATTAGATTTCTGGGACTCTTCAGTCTGGAGTAACCTCTTTCCTTCGCTCACCTCCTCCTTCTTCCTCTTGCTCCCTCGCTCCTCTGAGTCTCCCGAGACCTCACTAACAACGTTCCTCTTGCCCTCCTTCTTCTTCTCCTCCTTCTCCTTGTGTTTCTGCATGTACTCGGTGATAAGGTCGAGGTCCAGGTTGTCTTGCGGCTCCCATGTGTTATCCTTACTGGAAAGGTGAGTGCAGACAGAAGAAAATCTCCTCAGGCTTTGTTATTAGGCAATACATTACTCACATACACACACTCTAATTGCTAATTTGTATTATTCCTTTTTTCTATTGTCATGTTGTAAGGTTATTTGATGGTCTGCAACTTAGTGTCAAAATTCCAAACCTTCAACTTTGAGGGCATGATACAATGCTGAAATTTATGCTGTAGATTATCTGCAATTTCTAAATGAACAAGATACTATATATATATATATATATATATATATATATATATATATTCAGGACCAAGAACACAAGTATTAATATTATAGACTCATACTTACTCTGAGAACCCCTTCCATTTCAGCAGAAACTCTACTCTTCCCTTCACCACTCTGCAGTCCAAAACCTTCTCTACCACATACTCCTCCTCTTCCTCCTCCTCCTCCTCCTTCACTGCTGCAGCTGCAGGAGGTGCTGCAGGCTGCTCCTCCTCCTCGGCCTTCTTGCCCTTCTTTCCTGCTCCGGTCGCCAGCTTGACGTCTGCTGAGGGCTCCTTTGGTAGACCCAAGGGGGAAACATGCAGAGATAATGATACAAGGGTTAGAAGAACTAATGGGAGGTGGGAGAGAATTATAGTTCACCATGTTTTACTATATTCAAATGTTCTGCTTGAATGGAGAAAATGCAAGGGCTGATGAGGTGACCAATCCATAGGACTTCAGAGTGTGAAGTATCTCCTGCATTAAAACTAGGGCTGCACGATATTTTGTTTCATTGTCTACATCGCGATATGCGCATGCGCGATAGTCACATTGCAGGACGTTGCGATGTTGAAGCTACAACTTCTTTGCTGCTTGATAAAAAAGTAAACTTCCACGTTCTCCTTTTCCATGATTGTTACCGGCCGACCCTTCCCCTTGAAGACAGGTGGTCATGTGACGTAACGTTAGTCCGACCGGGGGGGAGGGGGGGTTGTTATTGGAAGTGAGGCTCTCCCGTGTGTAGAAAAGTACCGTAAGCAGCAGCTGCCGCTGACACAGTGATGCACATGCTTCTCCATGGGTAGTGAAGCTACAGTAGTCAGTGTTTATGTTCTCTGCAAAGACAAACTAAATCACCTGATTAATGCAACGTTATCACGACATCTCACGGCCATTTTTCACCGCAGAAATCTGCTACCAGCCAGACTAAAGCTAACATAGTTAGCCTAAAGAAACAAGGCGTCTGTCCCAACTAATGTTATGGTTCGGAGCTGCGACGCTGGAAACGTAACACTAATCTACAACAGCAGTCTGTTTCTGATATAACGTCAGTTACACTGATTTAAGTGCTCTTGGATACACAGTTTGTTGCAAGAGTGTGACATGCAGGCTCTGCATGCTCAGCAAACCAACAATCATGATCGATTTTAATCAATTTATCAAACAACCACAGCAGGCCCCGCTAGTCGACCACAACCTGAAATTTAGAGGACGCAACATGCATGCATTATTAATATCATTCACTTTAGCCTGGATTGATATTATATGAATACAGTGGTGTCATGTCAGTCAACCAGTCTATTTCTTCATAATTTCACTCTCCTAAATCACTTCAGAAGAGTAATCACAGCGCTTACTTGCTTTGGTTTTTGTAAAGCATTAAAGTTCAACATAGACTGGTTCACATAAGAAAATTTCCTTTTTCATTTTTATTTTCTTTGTAGATGCACTCCCCTACAAAATCACCCCAGTAGTTGAGAATGATTTAGTATTTCTAAATAGGGCTATTTATGTCCTCTTGTAAAAATTTGTCTTTTTTTCATATCGCAATATATATCGCAGGAAAAAAAATATATCGCAATGTAAGTTTTTTCCAATATTGTTCAGGCCTAATTAAAACTGAAATAACTACTAAAATGTAAGCCACAAAAGTCATTAACTGGAGCTACAAGCTACATGCACAGTAGCCTCAATCAACGACAGTTAATTTACCAGAAAATCACCAGATGTTCCTCACCTTGCAAAACTCAGTTTGTTTCGGGAAACAACAACAAACTTTGAGTTAGCGAGCTACACGCTGAAAATGACAAGTTTAGAACAACGTTTTGATCGTGCAACAAGGCAGGCCTGGTTGGTTCTTTCTGGGAATAATTGTAAAGATTTACAAAGAATATGTTTAACGTTATGCCATTTTATATCTAACTGGGATGTTTTGGGACTGATTGAAGCAGGATTGCTGCGGGTGAAGTAATGTTACACAGGGTGATACACTGGTGAGAGCAAATTACGTTTAACCATGTATCAGCTCATTTAAATAGCTCATTTTACCGTATTGTGTGAACAGTTAACTTCATTTTATATTACATGTGGCTAGGGTTGGGTACCGCTCACATTTTTACCGGTGCCGGTACCGATACCTGAAATTTAGTTCTGGTACCCAACGGTACCTTTTTTCGGTACTTTCCCTCTGTAATAACAAAAAAATGTATTTCAGTTGTAAAAATTATTTCAAACCTATTTATCCTAGAGTATCTTCGCTCCGTCCGCACCTCTGTGTGTGTGTGTGTGTGTGTGTGTGTGTGTGTGTGTGTGTGTGTGTCTGCTCTCTGTCAACATGCAGATGGTGTTTCTTCTATCGGGGTGAAAATGTTCCACCTAAACAACTTCCTTCCTGAGACTATTTAGCAGAGCCAAAGTCGTTGCGTCCGGAGCTTAGCGCCGCCCGAGACGATTGTGATTGGTTTAAAGAAATGCAAACAAGCCAAAGCGTTTTTTCTCCTATCCCAGAATGTCTGAGTAAGTGCATGTGTGAGACCGCGCGTTGATGTGTCTGAACAAAGGAACAAACTATTCTAAACCGTTCAGGAACCAGACGTGAAAAAGTCAAGCCTCCGAAGAAGCAATAAATCCTGACAGATGAATCAGTAAACTTGAACGGTATGGTATCAGGGGGGGTGTTCTGAACTGGCTGAGAAGCTATCTACATAACAGGCAACAGTTTGGGAAGATGGGTGAAAACATCGGCTTAATCTTAGCACAGTGTTTCCATTTCAGCTCAATGAGTCTTTACTGTGTTTAGCTGTCATTTACAGCCACTCTGCTTTCTCTCCTCTCTGTTGATCTATTCCACAGACAGTTCACAAAGCTCTATTGTCAATAAAGTAAAAAAGAAAAGAAAAAGTTTGTCTAATCCACTATCTAGGTTTGTGAAATACCTCTGTTACTTTAGAGTGGTAGTTGTGTCCTGGGGGCTACTTCACATAACCAGGATAAGGGATTAAGCCGGGATATTCCTGTTATCCTGGATGAATTTAGCCTTGACTCGGTTTCACAACAGCAGAGGCAGATAAGTTATAAGTTATTATATAGTTAAGTTCATATTGTTGTTAGAAGTTTGATGAATATATTACTGCAGTTGTTGAGATAATTAGAAAAGGCTGATAAAGTTGCCAAATGTGTTTTAAATGAAGTCAGTTACTAAGGGCAATATATAAAGTGCTGTACATGTGTGTTTCTATACCAATGCACCGTAAATTATTTTAGTTGATTAATTTTTTTGTATTCTTTAACGACTATAATTTGGGAGGATTGTACATTTTTAAGAACATCCTAATTGTACAATCCTCCCAAATTATAGTCTTAGTTCACTGGACCAGTAACTATATAGTGTAGACTACTGTACCTTCATGTAACAACAGGGAGAGGACACCTCAATGGTTTTTGACCTTATATTTAGCTGGGGGGGGGGAAATAACTGATGAATATACTCTGTTACATTCATGTTTACAGTGTGATTATATTTATCACTTCATTCTCTTTATAGTTTCTAGATTTTAGAGTCCAATGTCTTCAGTGTCTTTCTGTTCTATGTCCATATATACGAGGGAGAAAATCATATAATATGTAGAGAAGGAAACTCAGCCTCTATATAAAAAAAAAGATAATAGCGGACCGACTAAATGATAAATCTAAAAATATACATTTATGAACTACTGCTCTTAACTGAAACCATTCAATGAGTCACTTGTCATTTGTAAAAATGAACAGTTGTACACTTTGCATTAAAAGTGAGCAGTGGAAGTTAATATGACTTAGGACATTTATATTTTAGCCCATGAGAGAGAGAGAGATTTATGCATCATATTCTAGTGTTGTAGAAAATGGATCTTCATGGTAAATTTCCTGAGTAACATTATCTTCTGCTCACTTTTAAGGCAAAGAGTACAACTGTTAATTTGTTCATCATACTTCCACAAGAAGCTGCTGCTCACTCTGTATAAAGTATGAACAATGATTATTCTCCATGTTGAGGAAAAGCCGTGGACGCTCATCTATCTGAATTACTTCATCCTGACTCGACCTAGTCTCTCCTCCTCATCCTGACTCGACCTAGTCTCTCCTCCTCATCCTGACTCGACCTAGTCTCTCCTCCTCATCCTGACTCGACCTAGTCTCTCCTCCTCATCCTGACTCGACCTAGTCTCTCCTCCTCAGCCTGACTCGACCTAGTCTCTCCTCCTCAGCCTGTCTTGGCCTTCGTGAAACGCACCAAGCCAGGCTCCACAGATTAGACTAGGTCAAGCCTGGCTTTATCAGTTATCCTGGATTTATAAATTCTACTTTTGTGCGATACCCCCCTGAACACTGACCTGAACATGGCTGGTATCAGAGTCCCAGTCTGCTGCTTGTCTTCTGGGGACCTTGTTGCTCCGCTGCTCCAGGTTCTGGTTGTCCTCCTCCATTCCTCTCTTGTCCTGAAATCCAGCAGATGTCCACTGGGGCTGCTGGACTCACTCTGGATTCTGTTCAGTACAAATCAAAGCAGCAGAGATATTCAGGAGCTGCTGTCTCCTCTCGTTTTCCTCACATCCACACACAACTAAAACAACAGTCGGAAAACTCAAAGCAGAGGCTGGAAAACTGTTCCATTTCCTTCCTAGCTACACAATCAACTCAGAGGAGTTTGGAGAAAACAGCATTATATTAAACTGGGAATAAATCTAAACCTCCTCTGGCTCTCCCTCTTCCTGCTCCTCAACACCTTCATTTGTTTCTCTCACTTTTTTGTTTACTGGGGCTAAAAAGGACGCTATGTCCCTTCATCGTTTCATGATAACTATTAGAAGAAGAACAAACGTAGGGGCATGCATTACATTTCGTTACCTAACCATCCCTCCCTACTTAACACGGACAGATAGCCTGTTGATTACTTTACTCAAATGTCTTTATTATCGCGATGCAGCAGCCAAGACGGATGAAGTTAGGTGTTAACATCACAGCATTGTGTAGACCTAGAAGGAGACTGACATTTGGATATTCACTTCTGCTTTGATGAGATGAGTTTGTTTAGATATGATTAAGTTTGTAAACACATCGAGACCAGACATTTCCAGACTTGATTTCATTCTCAGTGTGAGGAACAAAAGGAACACGGTTATGACAACAACAACAAGTCCCTTAGGAGATGAAATGGTTCAGCTTACCACCAGGAGAACTCGGAGCTCCTCTGCTCTCTCCAAGAGTAGTCGCTGTCTCATTCACCGAGCAGCACCACACGCTGCAGGCTGCAGCCTAGTGGTTGGGTGCGCCGCTCTAATTTACCCGTGTAGAACGTTGCGTCGCACATTAGTTCCGCTTTTGGCGCTCGCGTGTAAAACCATAATACATTCATCATTTTTGATTTGGTCAGCACGCCGACATGCCTCCGTGTAGAACCGCCACTGTTAAGGGACTGGGACATTCTACCAGAAACGTACAGTATCTGTCCTGGAATTGTTACAGTGAATAAAACTTGTATAATCCAAAACGGACAACAAAAATACTAAATGGGTAATTTCTGTGAGTTGCGCTTTAAAGGAATATGTAATGTTAGGTCCTTGGATGTTTTATTCTTAATTAAAAACACTTTTGAAAATTACAAATCCTGAAAAATGGTCTGTCCTCAGCCAAATTTTAACTACCTTGTCCATAATTTTGTTATTCTGAAAACTGTTATTTAGAAGAAAAAAAATCAGTATTCATTAAAAGTTTAAGCTGTTATCATTCACATTAATTGATAAAAAACATTAAATGTTACATAAATTCTACAAATAAATCGTATTTTACAACTGTCCCCATGTTTTCGGTCAGCCCTGTCACGTTACATAAAAAACAAGATAAAAAGTGTGTAATACGCCTTTAAGGTTATGACTCAGAGGACGTGACATCATTTGACTGATAAAGGGTGACTTTTTCTCAATCACTTTTATGATTTAAAGCTTGTTTTTGCATGTTTTTTGGGGAGGACGAGCTAAAGGGTCATGCGCTGTCACACTAAAATATCCTAGAAAACAATCAAAGTTTTGGAAAACCAAAACATGTCTAAAAAGGTTACTGAAATGCCTTGCTTACAAGCTAACAGTTTTGATGCTAGGAAGCTAGCATGCTGAGTAATGGCAGTGAAAATGGCCGACTGTCAGGCCCCGTCACATCAGGCCCTGTCACGGCTGGTCACGGCCCTGTGTGACAGTATTTTATATATCATATTATATTATATTGGCTGAACATGACCATGTTAGTCTCATAACATGTACATTAAAATAATAATAATTCCAAATAGGAATACTTACTAAAACTTAATTAAAGAACATAAAACAGAGATTTTCCTGCATCAACAAAATCCATAAAGTCGTCCTGTCACGTCACGGTCAGTCCTATCACATTATGATATAAAAATGGACTATTTAAGAAATTATTCATGAATTAATCTCTTTAAATGTGTACATGAAGGCGGGGGTATATATATATCCACTATTGCATATTTGTAAAAATCTGGGATATAAAGGAAGATTTTTTACAATCGTATGAGTAGCTGGTGGTTATTCTGTTCTTACCATCCACTAAAATTAACCACAAAGTCACATATTTCTTATGAGTTACAGAACCATGTCAGATACAATCAGGGACATGTGATCAATAAGAAAATTTTGTATCAAAGAAAGTCATAAGGAAACCTTTATAACATTTAAAAATTTGTCCTGACATTTTAGGGGGTGAAAATGTCTTTTAATCAGGCATAAAAACATGCTGAGATGACACAATATGTGTTTCTCATATCTTAATACTGTCTATGTTTAAAACTCACTAATAAACTACACAACTATCCCGCCGCCAGCTCGAGAGCACAGTGAAGCAACGAGACTTCCGGTTTCCTCCAAGTCAGGGATTTTCAGATTAAAAGTTTAAAATGAAAGAAGGCCTCCACCTGGAGGTCAGGAGGGGAACTACAGATACACATTCAGTTAATGAATCAGGTAGTGGTGGACTGGAACTGAGTACATTTACTCAAGTACTGGACTTAACTCGAGGTACTTGTACTTTACTTGAGTATTAAATCATGTACAGCACTTAAATAATTAAAACAATTTGTAAGTACAAAGAGAAATAACTAAATATAATGTAAGCATTTAAATGTATGTTTCCACCGGACTCCATTTAAATAAAATAGCAATTTCATGATTATTAAACACATTTCATTTATAGTCAATAGAAAAATAAAAAATATATATCAATAACAATCACCACTCTGGTTTGGTTCAAATAAACTCTTAATTCACCCATTTACATGTGGAGATATGCTGGCTCTATACATGCGTTTTGTCGGGATAACACTGGATGTTTGAAATCACTTCCAAAATTATAACTTGTAATCGTTAGACGTGAACGCTCATTGGACTCACGTAAAGCCCATTCATTCATAAATTTGCTGTTATGATGCTTATTCGATCGTCAAAGTCGCCTCAGTTGAGAGGTACACGCTTATAAACATTGTGCATTGTTTGTCAATGACGGATTGTATTCCCTGCTAGGCTCAGCGGTACTTTCGCATAAGGTGATTGTACGGTTTGTTTGTTTTGGGATTTTTGGTAGTGTTTTGGTTCGTGCGTCAAGCGGGTGAAGCATTGCGCTTGGGAGTGCCGCCGTAGTTCTGGTTCTAAGACGGTTAGTCTGGTTTGAGACTATCGGTATTGAAGTACATAAATACCCACCGCTAGTATGCACAGAAGACTAGGGTTGAGTTTAGCTTAGCCTCTGTGGAAGTTAGGGGGAATCAAAGACAATGCATTGTACTTCTTTCACGTGGAAACACAAGTTATAAAAAGGACGCTGTGTTTAGTGTCATTAGCAGATATTTTTGTGATTGTTGGATTATTTTGTAAATTAAAAATGGAGTTAAATGATACCAGGTCAATTGAAAAAAGACAAATAACACTTACACCCAAGGCTTTTGAATATAAATTGGAAAAGCTCCAAGACGAACGGCAAGTAAAAATAAGAAAGGTTAAGAAAATTAAAGACCTAATGCAAAGTGCTGATAATGCTGAAAAAATACAGTCATGTCTTGTAAATATATCGAGCTTGTTTAAAGAAGCAAGTCATCTTCATGGTGTTGTGGTTCCTATGCTTCCACTTGAAGAACAAGAAAAACAAAATGCTTGGTTTGGCATTGTTGAAGAACATAAAATTGCCCTTGTGAAAGAGAGAAATAAATGGCTGCTGGATGTGCCAGACACATCAGAAGAGGGCGTTGTCGCATCATGTTTAGGATCAGTTTCCAATGATGAGGCACGTATATTTAAAATTGTGGAAAATGCAGTAGAAGACGACATTAGACCAAGTGATAGTGTTTCTAATGTGTCAGTGAGGTCAAAGAAATGCAGCACAGTGGTGAGTAAATCTATGTCCAGTACATCATCAGCTAGAATAAAGGCTGAGGCGGAGACTGCTGCTCTTATGGCTCGGCAAAGGCTGCTGAGTCAGAAGCACGCCTTGGAGGAGCAGCAGGAACTGTTGAGGAAAAAAAAGGGAGGAGCTGGAACTGGACATGGAGCTGGCAGCATCTATGGCTAAAGTGAGTGTGTTCAAGGCTTCAGAAGGATCTCGTATGTCTAACGTCTCTGTGAAATCAGATGGGATGAACTCCTATTTGGAAAGAGGGAAAAGAACACAGTTAAGGCATGAAGCTGCAACATTTGTGCCTGAGTTCAACACTCAACCATCGGCTGCAGAGGCTGGAGGGGAAGCTTTGCTTTCAGGTTATGCTGCTGTGAGGCCCAAGACACACAACAAAATTGAGTGGCCTGCTGCTGTGACCCGGGCCGGTCCGTCCACTTTGATTACTCTGCCCGCTGCTGCGACTGGGGTTGGTATGTCCACTCTGCCAGAATGTGCTTTTCATCCACCAGTTACTTACCTTCAGCCAGAAGCTGCACCTGTAACGGTGAACAATTCTGATCAGCGTTTTCTCACAGTTTTGGAAAGGCAAAATCAAATTACATTGTTATTGGTTGGACAACAGTCACTTTTTCTCTTACCTAAGCGAGACCTACAAGTTTTTGACGGAGATCCACTGCAGTATCAAACCTTCATAAGAGGATTTGAACACAACATTGAAGGAAGAACACAAAGTCAGAAGGACTGTTTGTATTACCTCGAACAGTATACAAGAGGTCAGCCCAGGGATTTAATCCAAAGCTGTCAACATCTGCCTCCATCACATGGATACACTAAGGCAAAGTCATTATTTCAGGAGCATTTTGGCGATCCATTCAAAGTAGCCTCTGCCTACATGGATAAGGTGCTTTTATGGCCGATGGTTAAAGCTGAAGATATCAATACTTTAAGGGCCTACAGTTTATTGTTGCAGGAATGTTGCAACTCTATGGGTGCTGCCGTAAGTGACCTGAATGTGTCTACAAATATGCAAACCATCGTGAAAAAGCTGCCCTATAAGCTGCGGGATCATTGGAGAAGTGTGGCCTGCGATATTCAGGAGAAGTTTCGTCGAAGAGCTACATTTTCGGACATTGTGGAGTTTGTTGAGAGGCAAGTCAAGATAGCAAGTGACCCTCTTTTTGGAAATATACAAGATACACCTGCGACAGGAAGAAAGGAATTAACAATGGTCAAGTCTCACTCTCAAACTAGCTCAAAGGCTAGAGGCAGTAGTTTTGCCACTACTGTAACACCTGCTGAGAAGAAAGTGGAGTCTGGGAACAAAATGGAGAAGAACTCATTAGTGAAAGTTTGTTTGTTTTATGGAGCTGGACATTCGTTAGATGTTTGCCTTCTTTTGGATAAAAGGACACAAGATGAAAAATTGTCTTTTTGAAGGAGAACCGTATGTGCTTTGGATGCCTGTGCGTTGGGCACATGAGTAAAGATTGCAGAAAACGGTTAATATGTAGAGTATATAATTATAAGCACCCCACATTGTTGCATTTCTACCCCAAAGCAAAACAACAAGGTTCGACTCAGGCCAATGGTGGCTTGGAATTGGCCAGAGCAGGCGCTGTGGTGTCTGTTCAGTCCAGTGGCTTGACTGGGGCCGGTAAGCAGGACTGTACGCTTTCTATTTTGCCTGTTCAGGTGAAATCCAAAAGGGGACAAGAGATCTTGGTCACGTATGCGTTTCTGGATCCGTGAAGTACCGCCTCATTTTGTACAGAGTGTTGGGTACTCGTAGGTGTACAGATTCAATTATTGGCATATTATCAAAGATGTTTATCAATATTAATAAAGTTATGAATATGGTTATTAATAACTTTATCAAATCAACAAACAATGAAAACGGGGCACCACCCTGAAACTTCAGGGGCCAATATTGAACTGTGGAATAGTCTCATTTGTCAGTGGAAGGGTGAAATCCGAGCACTGACCTGTGTTTAACCAGCAATTAATACACTAATACACAAATAATCACAAACAACTGCTAATTAAAGTATAGTAGAATTTATTAACTTCAAAATTATCAATGGCCAATCAATAATCCTTTGATTAATTAAAACCAATATACGTTTCTTTTAAGTACAACAAAACAAAGCAAAAACAAACCAGCATGTGGGGAGACCCTCTGTGTGTGTGTGTGTGTGTGTGTGTGTGTGTGTGTGTGTGTGTGTGTGTGTGTGTGTGTGTGTGTGTGTGTGTGTGTGTGTGTGTGTGAGAGAGTGAGTGTGACTCGCTGTTTGGCTAGCTGTTCACCTTAGCGCGTGTGTGTAACTAGCTATGTGTTCATATATGTGTGTGTGTGAGAGAAAGGTTAGAGAAGTAGGAAAGAAAGATATATATATATATACTTGGATCTAACAGTACCTAAAACTCCTCAGCAGTGGGAGAAGCAGAAAGTAGCATTTACAGCCCGAACAAGCTAGCTACATATTTAACACAACATATCAACAATGCACCGTGATCAGAGTACATTCACAGAATAGATTTGACTCAGCGGTCACAATCCTAGATTAATACATTACATGCGCAGCAGTAGCGCTGTATTAATCAGATCACATTAATGGTAACACAAAGTAGCAGCAATAACAAATTACTCATTAATAAAACACACTATTTATCTCTGTCCAGACGTAAGCCTTCTTACTGTGTGTTCAGTCCGTTTGTCCGTAGGTTTCCACGAAAGAAACAGGGGTCCGTGTCTGCTCGTCAGCAGATCAGAGGAAGCTTTCCTTCCAAAAAGAGCAGAAGGAAGAGAGCTAGAGTCGACTTGAGAAGAAGAACGTTGTTTCCTTCTCCTTCTAGAGAACGTGTTGTTCTCTCTGCAGTTTTGAAACACGATGTGTGTTACAGAATCCAGTAGTGTTCTTCCAGAACACCGAGAGATAAATCCACTTTCACCAGAAAGTGGAAGTTTTGGCACAAGCTTGCGTGCTTCCTGCAGCAACGGGGTTGCTATGAAAGACTGAGATTTCTGTGTGTCATGCTGTAGTGACCAAAGTCACAGGGCAAAAGACGAGAAGTGGGGGGGTGAAGAGGTTATTTATAGGTCAGGCCACCAGACCTGGCTCTCTGCTGTTTTTAGGTTCCCTCTAAACGAATGGGAAGGCACCCAGTTCTTGGAGGTGAGAAAACCTTCCTGTAGCCCCTCCCTCCGGCCATTTTGTAATTTTCTTATCTCCTTTTCTTCATTTAGGAGTTTGGAGCAAGGGATGTGGACTCTACCGTAGGCCAAGATCCTTTGTCTGAAAGACCACATGGTCTCTGGGTCTTTGGTCTTTGAGTCACATGTTGGCTGAAAACACTTTGCTTGAAAAAGATAATGTTTAACCTCCTCGACGGTCCCAACAAGAGCGACTCATGAACCGGCTCAATCTTACGGGAAAGAAGCTGGGGATCCTCCTTAGAACTATGGGACAGGAGAAAGTGGTGGACAGTTATAAGTTGTCAGACTTGGAAGTCGCCGGGTTGGATACGGATAGCTTTTGTGACCTGCCTGAGATTTTTACTCAAAGGAGCATGCCTGTTCATAGAGGTAACATTCCACGCTCAAAAGACCTCCAAAGATGGCTGCACCTGAGACACATACAAATACCAGAGATCGATGCTGATGTGGACCTTCTGATCGGCACTAATATCCCTCAAGCTCTGGAGCCGTGGGAGGTGGTTTGTGCAGTTAACGGGGGACCTTATGCAATTAAGACCATTCTGGGTTGGACTGTGAATGGCCCACTCCGAGGAAATTGTCGGATCAATGATCAGTGTTTGCAGCCCGACATCACAGTCAATCGGATCTCAGTGGCGAGGCTTGATGAGCTCTGGGAGAAACAGCTGAAGGTGGATTTTCCTGAAACTTTGCAGGATGAACAACCTGGTCTGTCAAGGGAGGACAAGCGCTTCATTGAGTCAGTCTCAGAGTCTGCCAAGCTCATTGATGTCATTACAGTATTGGGTTGCCGGTAAGGCAAAGATACCTCAAAATGCCAAACAATAAGACAGTTGTAGAACAGCGTGCATTGAGTCTCAAAAGGCGTTTGAATAAAGATCTGTCTTTTTGCTCCGATTACATAACTTTCATGTCCGAGATGCTGACTAATGGTTACGCAGAGAGAGTTACAACTGAGCAGCTGGCCCGTTGTGATGTAAGAGTGTGGTATATACCCCATCATGGGGTGTATCATCCTAAAAAGAAAGAAACTGCGGGTAGTCTTTGATTGTGGGGTCACGTTTCAGGGGACATCTTTGAACTCACACCTTCTTCAAGGATCAGATCTAACAAATTTGTTAGTGGGAGTCCTCATGAGATTCCGCAAAGAACCTGTGGTACTCATGGCAGATATTGAGGCCATGTTTCATCAGGTCAGGGTGCCAGCTGAAGACTCTGACTTTTTGAGATTCCTGTGGTGGCCTGATGGAGATTGCAGTCAGGAGCTAATGGAGTACAGAATGATGGTGCATCTGTTCGGTGCTACTTCCTCCCCTAGTTGTGCCTGTTTCGCCCTGAGGAAGTGTGCTGAAGACAATCGAAAGTGCTTCAGTCCTATGGCAATTAACACTGTCCTGCACCATTTCTATGTCGATGATTGTTTGGTGTCTGTTGGCTCTGAAGAGGAAGCAGTATCTTTATGTCGAGAGCTTGGTGCCTTGTGTGCTAAAGGCGGTTTTAAGCTCACGAAATGGATTAGTCACCGACGCACTGTCCTCGCTACTATCCCTCAGGAGGAGCGGGCCAAAGAGGTGAAAGATCTTGATTTGGATAGTGATGCTTTGCCTGTAGAGCGTGCACCCACTCACAAGAAGAGGAATCTTGTCCGTGACTAGTTCGATTTACGACCCTCTTGTTTTTTTGGCACCTGTTGTTTTGTCCGCCAAGAAAATCCTCCAAGACCTTTGCAGGAGACGTAACCTTGAAAATTGGAAGGTCAGTAGGTGCTTAAAACCTGTGGATTGTGGTCATCTTGTTTATGCTCAGCTCCACCACTTTGCAGACGCAAGTGAGGAAGGGTTTGGGACTGTGACTTACCTGTTGCTCCATGATGATAGCGGGTGAACTCACAGTGCATTCATAATGCGAAAGGCGCGAGTAGCTCCTCTAAAACTTGTCACCATTCCCCGTATGGAGCTGACTGCCGCAGTGGTGGCTAGCAGGATGGACAAGTTGAGGAGGAAGGAGCTGTACATGGATCTCCAAGAGTCAGTCTTTTGGACGGACAGCACTTCTGTTTTGAAATACATAAAAAACGAGAAATCTAGATTCAAAATCTTCATAGAAAACAGAGTGTCTGAAATATTGAAAATGTCTAACATATCCCAGTGGAGGTATGTGAATACGTCAACCAACCCTGCGGATCTAGCTTCCAGAGGTGTTAAAGTTCAGTCTTTGCTAAAGACTGGTGCATGGCTCTGTGGTCCTGACTTTCTTCTTAAGCCTGAGAGCAGGTGGCCCAAAAACCCTGAGACTCTGGAAGACCCTCTTGTTGTAGACCCGGAGGTCAAGGCTGTGGTGGTGAATGCTGCTCAAATTGAGCATGTCAGTCCAGTGGAGAAGCTCATTGATTACTTTTCCTCATGGTTCCGTCTTAAAAGGGCTGTTGGTTGGCTTCTCAAGTTTAAGACCTTGCTTTTGTCCCGGGTGCAACATCGCAAGTTGCTGAGAGAAACCCTTTCTGGATCGGACCTTTGTGCTGAGCAGCTGGAGAAAGAGCTACACGTCAAGATGGAAGGTGTTAAGGCTCAAGTGCCAAAGGATGTTCTGTCCATGGAGGATATGGTTGCAGCGGAATTAGATATTATCCGTTTTTGTCAAAAAATAACTGGCCAACTTGAAGAAAGGAGAGTGTGTAAGGAGGACGAGTTACCTCTACAAGCTTAACCCGATCCTGGATGGTGATCTCATTAGGGTTGGAGGACGGCTTAGTAGAGCAGCTATGCCAGTTGAAGCAAAGCATCCAGTTATACTGGCTAAAGATCAACACGTTTCCAATCTTATTCTCTGTCATGTACACCAAGAAACAGGCCATGGTGGACGAAACCATATGCTTTCTCATTTGTGTCAGAAATATTGGATTCCTGGTGCCTGTGCTGCTATTAGAAAGGTTTGGTCTAAGTGTGTCATCTGTTGTAGATTGTCTGCTTCACCTGGACATCAGAAAATGGCTGACCTTCCTCACAACAGAATAACTCCTGATGAGCCTCCTTTCAGTCGAGTTGGTTTGAACTGCTTTGGACCGTTTGAGGTTAAACGTGGAAGAGCTGTGGTCAAGAGGTATGGGCTCATTTTTACATGCTTGGCGATGCGAGCCATACACCTTGAAGTTCTTTCATCTTTGGACACAGACTCCTTCATCAATGGTTTTAGAAGGTTTGTGGCGAGACGTGGTCAAGTCCTGGAAATCCATTCGGATAATGGTACTAACTTTGTGGGCGCTGAACGTGAATTGAGGGAGGCCATTGAGAATTTGAACCACAACCTCATAAATGACGTGCTGTTACAAAAGAGTGTGAAATGGGTTTTCAATCCCCCAGCAGCATCACACCATGGAGGTGTTTGGGAAAGGTTGATCCGGTCAGTCCGTAAAGTGCTAAACTCTATTTTGAAGACTCAGACTCTGGACGAAGAAAGCTTGGCGACGGTGTTTTGCGAGGCTGAGGCGATTGTTAATGGCCGTCCAATAACAAAAGCGTCAACAGACCCTCAAGACTTGGAGGCGTTGACTCCTAACCATCTACTTCTGCTTAAGTCGCAGCCGTTGTTGCCACCAGGATTGTTCGAGAAGGAGGATGTTTACGCTCGTCGTTGCTGGAAACAAGTGCAGTATATGTCGGATTTGTTCTGGAAGCGCTGGGTGAAGGAGTACCTTCCTGGACTTCAGGAGCGCCAGAAGTGGAATGCTGCTAAAAGAAACTTTGTTTCAGGAGATCTCATCGTGTTGGTGGATGATATGGCCCCTCGCAATACTTGGATTACAGGAAGAATTGTGGATACTGTTCCGGACAAAAATGGACTGGTGCGAGGTGTACGGATTAAAACTAAAACCAGTTATCTGAACCGCCCAATAACTAAAGTCTGCCTTCTGCAGGAAGCAGAGGGGCAGTGAAGATCTTTGGATACATCGGACATGAACATTGACATTAAAGGACTTTCAGAGGACTAAAAGTTCACTTTGCATGTTGATTGATCTCTGTCTCCCACAAGGTGATTATGGTGGTCAATTATTACTATGGAATAATTTGGGGCCGGAATGTAGGAGCCATACATTGGGTTTGATTAGTCTTTTATTATCTTTCCTCCTTTTTTCGCTGTTGTGTATGTGCATGCGCATAGTGACGTCGTTGGTTACTGTGGGTGTCACCAGGGGTGTGGTGTCTGTATTAGTGCGTGTGTGTGTTCACCTGGGTGGGTTAGCGGGGTGTTTGGATGATTGCTGCAGGGTGAGCACGTGGAGAAACTTTCTGTTGACCGTCACCATCGTTGTCTCCTGTTACTGCATTGTCTGAGGTATCTTTGCACGGCTTATGAAATGCATCAATTCAAGTAAGTGCTGTTTCTTGCTAAGCTTGTGAAATGGATCAATAAAGACATCCCATCAAGTGCAATGGTTTAGCGTGACGTGTCTTCAGTGTAAACCCACATGTCTTAGCCTGCTGTGGCGTTTGGATTAGTTTCTAAATTTATATGCCTGATTATTTACATGGCGTCTGGTGGGTTTGGTGATGGTGATTTCGGGGCTGTTTCTTGTTAAACTAAAAGGATCTTACTCTTTACCTAAAAGGTCTATCTCTGTAGGGATCCTTTCCATAATGTTGTCAGACTCTTAGAATAATAATCTGAGTCTGTCAGCAGCAACAACAGAACTTTTAGTGGATGGAAACTTTACCTTTTAATTAGGAGTTTAAACACAGACACAACAGGAAGAATAAATCCATCAAATCAAGTCACAAATAATCAGCATGTGGCCTTGTTTTATTTCATTCATTTTGCATTTAATTGTTCCACATTCCCAGACATTTCAAACAATTCAATCATTGAGGTTATTCTACAGGTCAGATGAATAAATCAGCTGTTTCCTATCTGACCTGGTCTGTTTCCTGCTGCTCCATCATTCTTTAGTGTCTGCTGGAAACAGTTAGCTTTCTATTTTCTGACTTTGTATGACATCATCAGTGTCTCTGCTTTCAGTCTGAACAGACCTCAACAGATTTAAAACCACATTCAGTAACAGAAAATACAAACAGGGAATATAAAATGTCAGAAGAAGATTATTAAATGAAAAGTTCACATCTCTCTCTCTCTCTCTCTGATGTTCAAGAGAATTTTGAGTCAACTGATGAATGAAATCATGATATGATCAAATGAACAAATGATCTCCCTCAAGATGAAACGTAGATATTTTATTAAAAGCATTTGGAAACATTAGACTATATGATGATTGTTTATAGAAACATTTGTTTTCCAAATTTTAAATATATTACAATATGATTCAAAATATAAAGGACATAATAGTAACCAATAACAGTTGATTATTTTTAGATGTTACATATCATGAAGTGTTTTTAGTCAACAGTTCAAATGTTGATAATCCCAGAGATGAAATCAGATGAATGTTTTTGTGTTTGAGTCTCAGATCTGCTTCACAGTGCAGAGTGTGTGTGATGGTGAACAGACTGAACTTTGATTTCAGCAGCTGATCTTCAGTCAGTGTTTCTGTCCACAGGAGAGACTCTCAGTCCTGCAGAGGACACAGAGACACTGAGGAACCAGGCCAGAGCGCAAACCCAGGATAAAGAGGTTGAGTGAATGTGGTGTTGAAGGTGTAGAGGTGGATCAATGAGTCAGAGGAGACTCTGTAGAAGGACAGAGAGCCAGCAGGAACATCCACATACACTGCTACTCTGTTAGAAGAGGGGGAGGTGGTGATGAATGTGTGTTTCTTATTGTGCCAGACAGAGTAACCACGTTCATTAGAGCACTGCAGTCTCCAGGAATGATCATTCTTTCCAAACACACAGTCTTCACTGTCTCCTTTCCTTCTGATTCCTCTGTAACTCACTGATATATGAACCTTTCCTCTCCACTCGACCTCCCAGTAACAGCGACCAGTCAGACCATTTCTACACAGCAGCTGAGGCCAGTAGTCAAATCTCTCTGGATGATCAGGATATGACTGATCCTCCTCCACACATGTCACCTTCCTGTTGTTGTCAGACAGTTTGAGGTATCCGTGTACTGTGTTTGTGTCCAGTTCCAGTTCACAGACATCTGATGGAGAGAACAAGACACAATACAGCTGCAGGTTATCATCTGATGATTTATTAACAACTTTACTGACAATAACTGAAAGAAAATCATTCAAACGTTCATTTCATATTCAGCTGTGAGTGATGTTTAACAATCCAGTTCTAACAACATGAACAGTTAGTGAACATGAGAGTCAACATGTCAACAATGTTCAGCTTCTTGTCCTCGTGTTGACCCGATGATGACAGCTGATGATCCAAATCTAGAAACATGAACTGAATAAAGTCTCACTAATAAAACTGTCCCATCTTCTTCTATTGCAGCACAAAGCAGCTCTGAACCACCTGCTTTCTAAAACTGCTATTAGCTGATGTTCACTTTATAGAAATACCAGTTTATGTATGAAAAATGAGTATTTATGGTATGTTTGCGTCTGTGTCGTATATCTGATACCAGGTCTCCCATCAGGGAGGTCAACGTCAAGGTCAAGGTAATTTTATTTCATACCCGCAGGTAAAATAGTTTTGCAGATAAAAAGAAGAATTCGGTCATCCACATAAAAGACATAAGAACATACAGCTATTTCACGTACAAATTTACAAGTAAACAAATAGACATCATAACAGACTGCGCCATAGCACATACATATCCTCTATCCATATTAACTGTCAAGTACTAAAACTTCTCTCTTATTATTTAAGAATTCAATTGCAGCTGGAACAAAAGTATTCTTATAGCGTCTTGTTTTCCATCTCAAAGCCGCAAACCGGCGACCAGACGGAAGTAACTTAAAATCATTCCTTAAGGGATGCGACCGATCACTCAAGACAGCACTTGCTTTCCTGTACAGCTGATTTGTGTAAATATTTCCTAAGTTCCTTTGATTTAATCCTATTATCTTACTTGCCCATCTTACAATTTGGTTTAAGGAGTTTCTGTTATTCACTGACAGGCTTCCATACCACACCACTATGGAAAATGACATAAAACAAAGTCAACATATGTCTGTCAATGTGAAATTTGGCAAGTTTCCTAAGGCAACTCAAACGTTGATGACCCTTTTTACAGACCATATCACAATTCAACTCAAATGACAGTTTTGAATCTATCACTGTACCAAGATATTTATAACTCTCCACCTGATCCACAGCCTGTCCTTTAATAATCGTAGTGACGTGATCAACAGCGCGTGTTCTAAAATCAATTATCATATCTTTCGTTTTGGTAGTGTTTAACTTTAGATAGGAATCATCGCACCAGGTCACAAAATCCTCCACAACTGGACCATGGCCAGACTCATCCCCTTGTAGCAGACTCACTATCACTGTATCATCAGCAAACTTAATTAGTATCCTATTTTCGTATACACTTTGACACATGTTAGTATACAAAATGTATAGTAAGGGCGAAAGAACACAGCCTTGTGGTGATCCTGTGGAAAAAAATAATACGTCTGAAAAGCTACTAATATTTACTTTTACCCTCTGCATTCTATTAGTTAAAAAATCCAGTAACCATCCCACTAAATTGTGGTTCAACTTATGATACTGGAGGAACTGGAAGATAAATCTACCTCAACTCACTTTATTCACCTTTTAAACATCTTTGTGACATTAATTATGCCGTGTTGTGTTTATGAACTGTGAGTTTTTTCAACACTTATTTATTAAAAACATCCAGAGAAGAAAACTGAAGGCTACTTGAACAAAACAACTTATGTCTGAATTAAAAAATAAAGAAACAAAGTTAGCTTTCTGTTGGCTCGACTGCTGATTAATGTATTTATGTATTTATTAGTTCTGTTGGATCAGCGTGTTCAGTTTGTTCTGTTTGTGGATTTTAAATTAATTCATTAAATCCTAACATCTTTCCAGCCACAAAAACAGAAACTTATCTCATAAGAGAAATTTATCTTCGTACTTCAGGCAAGAAAATCTAAAAATCAAGTGTAGGGACCTACACAAATACTGTTAAATAAATATAAATAAAGAGTTTATTTTATACAGTTAACTACATGAATAAATGGTGTTTCATTTCATAAGTGGGTAAATACAATGAATAATACATTTCCCATAATCCTTTGTTTTGAAGTGAAGTGTGATGTATTTTCAGTGGAGTAATCTAAGTGAATTATTTTCTGTATAGCTCCACTCCTAGCCAATCAGATGACTTTGTTGGGGAGTAGAAAAGAAAGGAGGAAGTCAGAGAGGACATGTAGAGCACGTTGGAGGGAGAAACATGCAGTCAGCAGAGGAGAGAAAAACTAACTTTAATGTCCAGCTGACTGATGTTTGGAGACTGATGGACTTTTAAAGTTTTGGCACAAGTATCATTTTTACAGCTAACAGTCGTGTTCAACTCTCAGTTTGGTAACTTGTTATCCGTAGTTTGAAGTGAAGTTCAGGCAGGTTAGCTGTGTTTTTGTTTTCACTAGCTTTGGAAAAGTGTTAACTGTTGACGTTTAAGCTAGCGCCGCCGTGAGGGACAGTCAGCTGTAAACACCAGCCGCAGCTTTCACCGAGGGCTGCACTATAATGAGAAAATATCTGATAACCTTGTTAAATATAATTGTTAACAATATAATTACGAAAAATAAAATAATAATTAACTATTTCCCCATTTCCTGTCTGTTTCTTAATTCTCAACCGTACAAAGTAGTGTTTCAGACAGACGGTGAATACAGGTATATGCAGACAGACAGTATGAGAAAAATAAAGTGTATTTTTTAACATTAATGGGGCATTCACACCACAAAGAGGCGCTTTCAAGAGCAGTTAAACGCAGCTTAATTTCACAGAGAGAGAGAAAGAAAAGAGACGAGCGAGACATAGCGAGTGCTTTGTTGTTGAAGGAAACACTCAGCTGTTCCACAAACTCCCGGGCAGTTCAGAGCTTGTGTTTGGTGTTTTAAAACTTTCTTGTGGCAGAGATAGAGGCAGTGATGTTTCCTGTTTCCTGTACAGGACTCTCACACCAGCTCAAACCACACTGACAAGTCTGATCTCTGGATACATGATTGGCCAGTGTGAGTTAAGTAGTTCCACAATGGAAGCACCGTGCTATTGTTTCTTGATTATTTCTTTATAGTTTGCTATTATCTATATAATAACATCCACTGGTAAGCGCTCACGATGCTGTTCAGTAAAACATTGAAATAATAAGTAACCTCATCTAATATTATACTTCCAGTGCCAGGAAGGGGTTAAACTAGTGTAACATGCAGCTGAGTTCTCTTAGAGCAAACTTAAAACACACTCACACTTCCTCAGACCAGGTCTCAGTCTTTGCGGTCCACCATGGTCCACCCTGCAGGAAGAAACAAAGTAACAATCAACTTCATACTCCAGGGCTGTGGATAATTGCAAATTCTAACCATCATAGTCAGGGCCGGCCCTGTACATCTGGGGGCCCTTTGTTGTATTTGCCGGTCAAATCCGAGGCCATTTAGTGAAGGCACGGCGTGGACACAGGCAGCGGCAGCGGAGGGCAGTGGGTTTCGCTCTGTATGTAGGTCACCGTTGTTGCCAGTGTTAGATCAAGCAAACATCATTTTTTATTTTTTATTTTTTATTTAACCTTTATTTATCCTGGTAAGTTGATTGAGAACAAATTTGCAGCGACGACCTGTCACATACACATTCATACCTGGAAACTGCCCAGTACAACCACAGTCTGATCTGCTGGCCACTGAGCAGCTCCACTGGAGCCGTTGGAGGTTAAAGGCCTTGCTCAAGGGCACCTCAGTGGTGGTAATGAGGAAGGGACAAGCGCTGCTCTTTCACTTTCCCCACCCAGATTTTTATCCTGTCGATCTGGAACTGACGACCAGGGCCGTACTGGGACTGAAATTCAGCCCGGGACTTTAAGATGGCGAGGTCTTGCCCTTGCTGCACGAGCAGAAGGATTTTTTTGCAGTTATTTTAATTCTAATAGTGTTTTTATGGTATAAAGAGAATCAGATTACGCTGAAGACCTTCAAGAAACTTTAGGATGACACCTGCCTCCTCAGGTTGTATAAGCAACCAACCAGGTCAGCAAAACCTAATCTCGAACACATAAGTCACAGTATACTGCTAACTACCAGCATGTCATGTGCACAGGCAGTTGGATTGATAAAATAGTTACAAATACTCACACTCATATACTCAAAAACTACAATGCAGTCCCATAAAATAGAGATTTGTGTGTGTGTGTCCTTACTTTCTCAGCTTGGCTCTCTGGCTCAGCTTCACCTGTGTTGGACCCTGCCTCTGTCTTTACTGGTTGTACTGCATGAGAAGAACGTCATTATATCTTTTTCTATCTATGCATAATATGATTGCCTACCCAGCCCTGGACACTGCCCCTATACCTGTCACTGTTTTTATACTGGTTCCATTCTCCTCCTCCTGCTCTTCTTTCTCTTGCTGCTCTCCTTCCTCCTGCTCCTCCTCCTTCTCTCCCTCCTCATCAATATGACTGCAGGGGTCATCCACAACCTGTCCCTCTCCATCACTGACCTTAACAGCTAATATACATACAGAGATAGAGATTCCTTGCTTATAGAAGGATGTTGTTTGTGTGTGGTGACACACTGCAAACTGCTGTTTATAATATATAATATATCTCTAAATATGTAAGGGATACATGGCTATAACATGATAAAAGCACATGTTTATTACGTGGCTACCTACTTACCAAATAAATCAATAATTTGACACAAAGTATTGATTAAAAAAGGAGTTTATTGTTTTAAAAAACAATTGTAAAAGAAAATAGTTCTGTCTCTACGGTTAGAATCCTGCGTGTCCATGGCAACGCTCTGCTTTGAGCGGACTGTTATCAAGCAATAACAGACCGCATTCATGGCACAAAACTAATACAACCGTTTTTATAGAAAACCGCCTCGCTCTACATTATCCCTTATATAATATATATGCCTATATTTAAATGCAAATATAAATCATTTTAGTGTATAATAAACACATCACTAATCGTGCACCTGTCCTGTCCATGCTGCTGGGTCCTCCTTCCTCATCTGTAACGTTACCTCCTGCCACAGCACCCTTGTCACGGAAAAGGTCTGTTAATTTTGGCATTTAGCTGCCTCTTGTGCCAACATTTTTTTCTTTCTCATTCTTATTTTTTCGGCCCCACCCATTTCTTTCTCTTCTTTTCACCATTTTTTAACATCCGTCTCTGTTGCATTCATACAAATCCAAACCTGACTGAAAGTAAACTGTTTTAACTTTTTTCGGCGCCTTAAGATTGAGCCAATCGGATGTCAGGAAAAACGAGGATCAGTCCAAGTTAGGAGGGGCCGCTCGTATCCCCCCTCAAGATTTAAAGTATTGGTTTGGCCCGGTCTGAAACACACACAGACACAGCGCTCCACTGCAGCTGAACGGCCGGCCAGGTCGGTCGCGTATGAAAGAAAAAAAAAGAAAAAAAACGTATTGACCACCGGCCGGTTCGGCCTGAAATGGACCGGCCGTTCGGGATTGTTCCCGGTATTCCCGATGGCCAATCCGCCCGTGCTGACGAACTCCCGGTCACAAGCTCGCTTCTTTAACCTCGATGATCATGATCTCTATGCCCTGCTGACAGACTGACAGGCTGGAGGTTGTTTGGGAGGGGAAAAAAGATAAATATGTTTGGTTCATTTTTCCAAATTAAATTAATTATTTTGTTAGAGAGAAAGTAAGCTACCGAAAAAGGCACTCGTGGGTACTGGTACCGAATTTCAGCTACCTATATCAGTACAAACTTTGACTAGGAAAAGCAAGTACTTAATTTGAATGTACGTTGCTTAAAGTGATAAGTGAGTTGATTAAATCTTATTTTGTTAATGCCAATTGAATCGTTCCAGACCTCTGAACTTCAATAAAAATCAGATAGTACGTGTCTGTCCGTCCATACCTGAGAGTGTCCAGTCTCCAGTTTGGATCCTTAAGTCCAGCTGACAACAGCTTCACTCCTGAGTCTCCTGGATGATTGTAGCTCAGGTCCAGCTCTCTCAGATGGGAGGGGTTGAAACTCAGAGCTGAGGCCAGAGAAGTACAGCCTTCGTCTGAGATCAGACACCCTGAGAGACTAAATACACACACACACACACACACACACACACATACACACACACACACACACACACACACACACACACACACACACACACACACATATATGCAAGCGTGCACACACACACACACACACACACACACACACACACACACACACACACATATATGCAAGCGTGCGCACACACATGCAAGCGCACACACATGCGCACACACACAGGTCATGCTAGTCATTCACATTTGTCCACCGTTGTCCCCAACTAAGAATTTACTTAAGAAAAAAGTGCTTTTGGTATCCTCTAAACCACCAGTGCTCATGGAAGGGAATTAAGTTCAAGGAGAAGAGGAAGAGTTATGACCAAAGAAGTCATAAAAAAAAACATCCAGGCACTCAAGGTTGGTTACAAAAAATACAGGAATTGTTGTTGATGTTGAAAATTGTTACTTAGGTCCTAACTGAACACCAACCTGAGAGTTTCCAGTCTGCAGTTTGGACTCTTCATTCCAGGAGACATCAGCTCCACTCCTGAATCCTGCAGGTCGTTGTTACTCAGATCCAGCTCTCTCAGACTAGAGGACTGGGAGCTGACAACTGAGGACAGAGCTTCACAGCTTCTCTCTGACAGGTTACAAGCACTTAACCTGAAGAGAAATCAGCAATAAATAGAAAGACTATTACACCATTTTTTTTTCAATAAATAAAGTTTTTATTTAGTCTGGATAGTTATGTACACGTACAGAGCTTTGTTGGAGGCTTTGACCACTGGCAGCAGCCTCAGAAGAGCCTCCTCTGAAGCAGAGTATTTCTTCAGGTCAAACACGTCAAGATCTTTTTCTGATGATAGTAAGATGAAGACCAGAGCTGACCACTGAGCAGGAGACAGTTTATCTGTGGAGAGACTTCCTGAACTCAGGGACTGTTGAATCTCCTCCACTAGAGAACCATCATTCAGTTCATTCAGACAGTGGAACAGATTGATGCTTCTCTCTGCAGACAGATCCTCACTAATCTTCATCTTGATGTACTCGACTGTTTTCTGATTGGTCTGTGAGCTACTTACTGTCTGTTTCATCAGACCTTGTAGGAGAGTCTGATTGGTCTGCAGTGAAAGACCCAGGAGGAAGCGGAGGAACAAGTCCAGGTGTCCATTTGGACTCTCTAAGGCCTTGTCCACAGCACTCTGGTAGAACTGTGAAGATCCATCTTCTCTGGTTTCAGTCTTCTGGGATGTTGATTCTTCTTCTACCAGCAGGTTGACTTCAGAGTTGATGAATGTCAGATGGACATGAAGAGCAGCCAGGAACTCCTGAACACTCAGATGGACGAAGCAGAACACCGTGTCCTGGTACAGTCCTCTCTCCTCTTTAAAGATCTGTGTGAACACTCCTGAGTACACTGAGGCTTCTCTGATATCGATGCCACACTCTGTCAGGTCTGATTCATAGAAGATCAAGTTGCCTTTCTGCAGCTGCTCAAAAGCCAGTTTTCTCAGAGACTCAATCATCTTCCTGGTCTCTGGACTCCAGTGTTGATCTATCTCAGATTTTCCATGATATTTGATGTTCTTCAGTTTGGACTGAACCACCAGGAAGTGGATGTACATCTCAGTCAGGGTCTTGGGCAGCTCTCCTCCCCCTATGGTTTTCAACACCTCGTCCAGAACTGTAGCAGTGATCCAGCAGAAGACTGGGATGTGGCACATGATGTGGAGACTTCGTGATTTATTAATGTAGGAGTAGATTTGGCTGGCCTGCTCCTCATCTCTGAATCTCTTACTGAAGTACTCCTCCTTCTGTGGGTTGGTGAATCCTCTGATCTCTGTCACCATGTCAACACACTCAGCAGGGATCTGATTGGCTGCTGCAGGTCGTGTGGTTATCCAGAGGCGAGCAGAGGGAAGCAGTTTCCCCTTGATGAGGTTCGTCAGCAGCACATCCACTGAGGTGGACTCTGTAACATCAGTCAGGATCTCAGTGTTGTGGAAGTCCAGAGGAAGTCGACACTCATCCAGACCGTCAAAGATGAACACAACCTGCTCTTCAAACCTGCAGATTCCTGCTTCTTTGGTTTCACTGAAGAAGCGCTCAACAAGTTCCACCAAGCTGTACTTTTTCTCTTTTAGCACATTCAGCTCTCTGAAAGTGAATGGAAATATGAACTGGATGTCCTGGTTGGACTTGCCTTCAGCCCAGTCCAGAGTGAACTTCTGTGTTAAGACTGTTTTCCCGATGCCAGCCACTCCCTTTGTCATCACTCTTCTGATTGGTTCATCTCTTCCAGGTGGAGGTTTAAAGATGTCTTCTTGTCTGATTATTGTTTCTGGTCTGTTTGGTTTTCTGGATGTTATTTCAATCTGTCTGACCTCATGTTCTTCATTGACCTTTAAAGTTCCTCCATCGATGATGTAGATCTCTGTGAACATCTTATTTAGAAGTGTTGGGTTTCCTGCTTTAGCAATCCCCTCAAACACACACTGGAACTTCTTCTCCAGGTTGGACTTGAATTTGGGGCGGGATACTGCAACACGAGTTTCTGAACAACCTAACAAACAACAAATTCAATCAGAGAATCTAAACATTTATGGCTGTATCCGTTTTAAGAAAAACCGCCTTGGATCTGATGCAGATGTGTGCAGTATAGTATATATATATATATATATAGTTTTCCCATTTTGACTTAATTTCCTCTTTCCATCATGTTAAATCTTAAATCATCTTACTGTTCTGTAGACAGTCAGCCAGCACCTCCTGCTTCATTCTCCTCAGGAAGTGCAGTGTAATCTTCAGAAATGCGGCTTTGCTGCTCTTACTCTGCTCTTCATCCTCAACGTCGTACACATCCTCAGCCTTCTTCTGACTCTCTAAGAATTCTGGGTAATCTGGATTCAGAACTTTCTGGATCTTCTTCAGCTCGTTCTTCACAAAGGTGACGATGTTCTCCTCCAGCAGCTGAAACAGAATGATAAACTGAACATGTAATGTAAATAACTAGGGGTGTGACATAACACTCAGCTCACAAGACGAGACACAAGATTGAGTTCACGAGAACGAGACGAGATTTTAAGACTATTTTGAAGAAAACCTAAATGATGAAATATGACTTTTATTCAAATCGAAAGTCACAAAATGAAAAATGAGCACCTTGAAAGGTTTTGCCACAAACTCAAATAGCTTCTCCCCTGTATAATTCACCTCTTCAGACCTAATAATTTAATTAAATTTGATTTATAGTATCAAATCATGAAGAGTTATCACAAGACACTTTACAGATAGAAGACCCAACAATTCCAATAATTTGCCCAAGAGCAAGCATTTAGTGCAGCAGTGGCGAGGAAAAACTTCCAGCCTGTCAGTCAGTTACCAAGTTCCAATTGTCTCAGAAATTAAACATTAACTGCACGCCGATCTCGCTATTATATTATATTATATTATATTATATTATATTATATTATATTGCAGCAAACGCTGTCTGCATAAAGTTTTGAAACTGTAACCACACTTGTGTCCCCTTTACCGCCATTGCCGTGTCTCACTGTGACTTTAACAAACTGCAGAGGCAGCGTAACTCTCACTCTGTCTGCCCCACACCTCTGCATGTGTTTGCGTGTCCGAGCTAAGCCCCGCTCTCTGTGAAAGACGCTCTAAGGTACAGAAATTTGGCACCGATTGAGTTAAAGTGAATTGGTCCTCGGTAGTACCAACATAATTCTGCGCTTGTGTACTGATATCACAAGACAACTTTTAACCTCAACTAGAAATATGGTAACGTTTTAATCTTGCGCACACCTCTATAAAGAACACAACATATGATTCATCAGGCTGAAGGTATGCTGGTCTGAACAGAGCAGCATGGAGACTGTTGGGATCTGAATGGTAGTTTAGCATTTAATCTGTAGTTAGTGAAACCTGTGTTTGTACATGTACACACCATAAATATGGAGTCCAGGTCTGTTTGATGCAGCTGGGCAGACTGACCATCGAGGCCCTCTGATCTCTCCTGTTGAACTCTGGAGAAAACATCAAGTTTACTGACATTCAATTACTCAAATCTGTATCAGGTATGTATTCAATCAGAATGTCATCGGCTGCTCATCTATCAGATTTTAGTGGACTCATGATCAAACTCAAAACTTTACTGCTTCTTCCTTCTCAGCCAACAAGTTCAAAAATCAATTATAACTTCTGGTTTCAGTTGGTTTTTATGGAGCCCCCAAAAGGGTCACTACGAGATTTTTTTATCTGATTTGTAAATCAATGACTGTCCCACCGCTGGTGTGCAGCGATAACCTCAGAACTCAGGACACATGGCTCTCCACTGTGCATCAGTAAATTAGCTGTTATTAATTAAAATATCAGTATCTTGCTGGATGTTCTGGTCCTGGTATCACTACGCAGCAGATCAAAACCACATTTTGTGGCATCATCCACCTCCAATATGAAGCTCTGAGAGTTAGATAATAGCAAAGTTCATTTTCAAATTCTTACCTTCCATCAGCAGCTTGTCCATCTTTAAAGTTAATAGGACAACCCATAGACCGGTCACTCTTCATGGACACACAGCTGGGTTCAGGTCCTGGTTCACGTCTTTGCTGCAGACTAATGAAAAGTAGTTTATGATGAAAATAATAGTTTTAACTAGTTACATTAATTAATTTGCCCTGTTTTATTATTATATCAATAATGATATATGTCTTATTTTGAGAATTGAGTGTCAGGATGAATACTATAAATGGATCTGTCTCAGAGTAGATCATGTTGTGAACATGTGAACTTTTCTTAGTGCTGCACTCTGAAGCAGAAGCTCACGTCACTTTGACTCAACATGAGTCTGATGACTTTAGACTCAACTTCACAAAATCAAAAAATTAACAACAATGACTTGTGATTTCACTTGGACATGATAAGCCCAAAGATTAATTATGATCTTTTACATTTGTTGTTGTTGCAATGAATCAACTCTTCATGTTCCTGAAAACAGATGGACTTTCAGTCATTGTAAGAAAGGTGTTTCTATTATTATATATAATATATACAAACAAAGACAGTGGATGAGTAACTATTCACCAAAATGTAATCTGATGAAAGATGCTGTCTCATCTCAGTAGATAATCAGTCGTTGGCCCTTTTCTGACTAATAAAGTATATAGTTAATATTATATACATATATATTCCGTGTGAATCATGATGGAGGAGTGATGTGAGTGCTGAGCTCTAACATGGAGAAGAGTCCATCATCATCTCACCTCTGAGCTTTGGTCTGGCTGTCATGGTCCCCACACAGAGTGGTTTTAGAGGGAGGGGCTCCCTCCTCTCTGTCCTCACACTGACTCATAGCAGAGTCCTCACCTGCTGGGAGACATGACCTCTGTTACTATAACAAGCTTTTCATCACAGGACACATTAGTCTCTCATTCCTCTCTAATATGTCACAGATACTGTAGAACAGGAACTTCAACGTTTTTTAAGCCAAGGACCCCTTAACTGAGAGAGAGATGAAGCAGGGGCCCCCTACTACATATGTTGTATAAAATGAAGTTGGATATTAAACTGGGCCTAAGATAACGTGTAGGGCGGCCTAAAGCCTTTATACATACTTTTTTTAACCTTTTGTAAGCCCATCATCAGTGGAGATTTATATTTGCTAATAATATGTTGGATTCATGTAAAGACTTTTTAATTTTTGAAAAAACAACAAAACAAAAATTAACAATAATTTGGAGGCCCCCCTGCAGTGACTGCTGTAGAAAACAGAGAATCAGCTGCTCTTCCTTCAGGCACACGCAAACCAAGTCTGTGTCAGTAGTTGGAAGATGGCTGTGGTTTGAATACAATGCATGATGCCCAGGTGGATCTAAGTAGTCTGACAAGTTCTGACACAACCTTCATTTTTCACTGATGATTTAAGCTGTCCCACATCAGATGATGGAGTTCTACTATCTGTCCACTAGATGGAGCTAACTGACCATCTAATGAGCTAAAGATCAGCAACATCAACTCTCTGCTGCTCACTCTCCAAGTGGCCTCCTTGTGATGTATCCTGTTACCAGTGACTGTAAAAAAATAGGCTGTTACATAATATCTAGGGCTGAGGGGAAGTGGAACTAATGACTTTAGCTGATAATACTTAGTACTTTTACTCTGATACACTAAATACATTTATCTGATAATACTTGTGTACTTTTGACTCAGTAGGCCTAATATCTTCAAAGTAGAACTTTAACTTGTACTAACGCAGTAGGCTTTGATAGCGTGTATTGGTACTTTTACTGCAGTACAGAATAAACATTAGACACTTCAGACTCTTTCATGAGTTGTGTGTTCTGAATATAAATAATAGGTGAGTTTCAGTAATGTCTCATCTGAAATAAAGTTTCACATAAGTTATGTCTCTTCCTCACACTAACAGATCACCTCCAGTCCTGTCTCACTTTGTCAGCAGAGCTACATTTGATTTCTCAAACATTGATTTGGAAACAGCTCCATTATGGTTAGCATGGTTAGCATTGGTTAGCTCCTGTTGTTAGAGCAGCTGGTGATCCTGAACACGGTGGCTGTTAGGATTACGAGTTGATAACTGTTACAGTTAACCCTAACCAAACTAAACTCTTCTCAAAACACATTTTTACAGTTTAATGAAAGATCAAAGATCAGCTGAAGTGATACTTACCAATCTGCGTCACAACAAGACAAACTAAAAGTAAAAAAAGTACACCAGTGAGAGATTTTTCAGGAACTGTGAATCATGAAAACCACGAGAGGTCCTTAAAACACTAGGGCTGTTTGATTATGGAAAAAAAAAAAAATATATATATATATATATATATATTTTGGTCTATATTGAATTCAGGATTATTTACATTTTACATTTACATTAGTTTTTTTGATTGCTAATTGGAAATAAAGAAACACCAAATAAGAATGAATGTTATTCATTGTACAGTTTGAGAGAAACAGTCAACAGGTAATAGGAGAGGTGAAATTAATCATTGCATTGATGCATCACGATGAGGACCTAGATGATTCTGCATCGATGCAGCGACAGACCATAATTCATTATTGCCGACTGATGTTGCTTGTTGATTTTCTGGTCGCTGTTTAAACTCTGCTATATTCAGGAAGTGACCTTTTTAAAAGCAGATACAATAAATAGGGGTGTTCATATCTCTCTGACTGCTTGAGTGTGTTGATGAAAACCATGTTTAGCAATATATAATAATATTGAGGAGGTGACGCATCGTAATGCAACGGGATATCGAATTGATTTGAAATGTTGAAAGGATAGTACATTAAAGATGAGAAGAAGAGCAGAGATACCAATATGTCCAGGTAAGATGTCTGAGGTTACATACACAGTTGTGAAAATGTGAAAAACACTTCCTTTACTAAGTAAAACTGCTTTTTCACAAAGTAATGGAGGTGGATAGCCTAGAAATCTAGACGCACCCTAGTGGCAGCAAATTTAATTTGCAGCCAGGGGGGTCTAAAAACCAAACTCTGGTCAGGCCAATCACATCGTGTATAGAGTCGGTGGGCGGGCTTATGGCTGCTGCTGCTGGGAACAGCAGGAAGGGGGGTATTCAAAGTTAGTTCATAGTTAGGTATTCATAGTTAGTTTTTTCCTCTTTTGTGCCATCTTCTATTTTAATATCCTGATTTTTATTTTCACATTCCATCCATTAAAGTCCATGTAAAGCAGCATGTAACTGCCTTTAACAGCATATCTGACTGAGAGGCTGCAGAGAACTACAGTAGAAACACTATATTATTCCAGTATCTTAGAAAGAGAATTAAATTCAGAGCATTTTTACATAGTGTTGTCTCGGTCTCAGACAAAAAGAACTGGATTTTATTTCAACACCACAGCTGCGGGGATATAACCTAATTGCCCGTACATTTCCTGATTTATTTGCATTTTGACATCATTGCTAATGTCAGCTCTGACATTCACCACACGCCGTGGTACCGCTCCCTCACTTTTGGATGAGAGAGGTAGAGATGTGAGCGTATGGCTTCTATTAGTGTCTTCAGTGGTTCCCAAAGCCCAAGATGACGTCCTTAAAATGTCTTGTAGAAAATATTCACATTTAAGATGCTGCAATCAGAGAATCTTTTCTTTTTTCATGAAGAAATGACTTAAAGTGATGAATCAATAATCAGTGTTGTAGAATTTAAAGCTATGTAAGTTGAGCCAGTGGTACCCAGGTGTCTTTAGGTCAGTGTCCAACATCACCTCAGAACCTTTCCAGGTTCACCATCAGCATACCGTCTGTCTTTCAGCAGCTGCAGGGATCAGCTGATGGGGAAATCAAACGCCCCTCGCTCACAACCAATCAAAAGAAGTCGTAAAAACCTCCAAATTAAAACAATAACAGCATCTTTCTCCTGACTGCAGCTCGCAAATAAAAATACATTTAAATATCTACTCACATTTGTCGACGGGTCTCTAGAGCACAGGCGGCGTCCGACCTGTGTGATCTCATGTTGCAGTGGATTGTGGGATACGCTTCATGCTGGAAGCTGCACTTTATATTCTAGCTGGAAGGAAATAAAAGTGAGGGAACGAGGGAAGATGTTAAACCATATTCACACCAGAGTCAACCACACTTTCACTCTCCTGCTGACACTGGCATTTACTACATTTCCCAGAATCCTCCTTCCCCCCCCCTCAAACAGATCTCTTTTAGTTGTTAGAAAACGTCCCAACATGAACGTCAGATAGAAGATGATTGATGAGGATTAAACACTGACAGAAACTGTAAATACTAATCTTTATACATCATAAACACGGTGAATAAATCAGACTCAGAACAGAGCAGACATCACACACACATTTCATATTTTCAAACTGCAACATCAAATGAAATGATATTTTATTTTATGAGAACATGAAGCTCGTTGTTGAAGATTGAGTCAGCAGGAATAAAAATGAGTCCAACCTTCATCAGCTCTTTGTTTTCCTCATCAAAAGACGCTGATTCATTATTCAGATCAGTTTTCATACAGCTGTGATGCTCCACCAGATGTTTCTAGAATACTCAGGAAGGCCTCAACTAACAATTATTTTCATTTGATCCTTAAGTCCTCAACTATTAAATTCATTCATTTCCAATTATTTTAATAATTTATGAGTCTGTTTGAGACTGAAAGTAAATCATGTGAAAGAAAGTCAAACTTGTGTTTTGTCAGCTGGTTAAATGTGAATATTTTCTAGTTTCTTCTCTCCTCTGGGACAGGAAACTGACTCCTTCCTTTCATCCCTCCTTGCTTCCTTCTCTCCCTTTCCTTC
>NC_050177.1:14609762-14634762 GCF_008315115.2 Sander lucioperca
CAAATGTTGGATGTGGGTTTGCCAGTTGGATGTCAGATCAGAAGTCAATAAGGGGAAGTAAAATAGGGAACCTCCATCCAACAGTATCCTCAATCCAGGTCAGCAGTTCTCCCTGACTACAAACAGGCCATCTAAGCTCTGCTTCCCCCTCCTGAGTCTGCTGATGGTGTGCCAAAATTGTTTTGAGGCCAACAGAAGGTTTTAAACCGTTGACTCCCCAAACTTCTTCTACCTACAAATGTTTGGCTCCATGACCACAGAAGCTGCAGACCTCCTGGCATCATGATACCAATCTGCTGCTGCAGGAGTCCTTCAGGCCAACCATGTTGAAGTCCTTGTTTACTTCTTAGTTCTTTCTGTTGATTCACAGTTGGATCAGCAGTACCACCAACACTTTCATGTCAGGGGAAACCATCTGATTCAATGTTGTAATCAACACTTTAAGTCACAGGAAATTACCTTGTGTTTGTCTCTGTGTGGACAGACATGATGTGAGCTAATTCTTCCTGATTCCTCCACAGAGTGGACCAGGAGATCTCAGAGGTTCCCAGTGGTCAGTCTGCCCAGCAGCATCAAATACACCTGGACTCCATATTTATGGTCTGTACAACTACTTTTACATCTATTCTGTTCACAATCATTTCCATGCTGCACCTTTCAGACCAGTGGGTTGTCAGTCTGTCCAACATGGATCTGATATTTGCTTCCATGATTTCAGTTTGATTGTGTCATTCATATAATCTTCTGTTCCAGCTGCTGGAGGAGAACATCGGCACTTTTGTGAATAATGAGCTGAAGAAGATCCAGAAGGTTCTGAATCCAGATTACCCAGAATGCTCAGAGAGTCAGAGGGAGGATGAGGATGAGGATGAAGAGCAGAGGAGCAGCAGAGAGGCATTTCTGAAGATCACACTGCACTTCCTGAAGAGAATGAAGCAGGACGAGCTGGCTGACCGTCTGCAGCGCAGTAAGATGATTTCTCTAAAGATTTAACTTACTGGACTAATGGGACGTTTACTAATGTCTCCAGAGATGGACCAAAATATGTTCCTGTTCTCTTTACAAAATTACTTAATGAGCTTTTTTATTATGTATTCATTCAGGAAGTTCTGCTGGAGTGTGTAAACGTAAACTCAAGACTAACCTAAACCAGAAGTTCCAGTGTGTGTTTGAGGGGATTGCTAAAGCAGGAAACCCAGCCCTTCTGAATCAGATGTTCACAGAGATCTACATCATGGAGGGAGGGACTGCAGAGGTCAATGATGAACATGAGGTCAGACAGATTGAAATAGCATCCAGGAAACCAAACAGACCAGAAACAACAATCAGACGAGAAGACATCTTTAAAGCCCCACCTGGAAGAGATGAACCAATCAGAACAGTGATGACTAAGGGAGTGGCTGGCATCGGGAAAACAGTCTTAACACAGAAGTTCACTCTGGACTGGGCTGAAGACAAAGCCAACCAGGACATCCAGTTCATATTTCCTTTCACCTTCAGAGAGCTGAATATGCTGAAAGAGAAAAAGTACAGCTTGGTGGAACTTGTTGATCACTTCTTCAGTGAAACCAAAGAAGCAGGAATCTGCAGGTTTGAAGAGTTCCAGGTTGTGTTCATCTTTGACGGTCTGGATGAGTGTCGACTTCCTCTGGACTTCCTCAACACTGAGATCCTGACTGATGTTACAGAGTCCGCCTCAGTGGGTGTGCTGCTGACAAACCTCATCAGAGGGAATCTGCTTCCCTCTGCTCGCCTCTGGATAACCACACGGCCTGCAGCAGCCAATCAGATCCCTGCTGAGTGTGTTCACATGGTGACCGAGGTCAGAGGGTTCACTGATGGCCAGAAGGAGGACTACTTCAGTAAGAGATACAGAGACAAGAAGCAGGAAAGCAGAATCATCTCCCACATCAAGACATCACGAAGCCTCCACATCATGTGTCACATCCCAGTCTTCTGCTGGATCACTGCTACAGTTCTGGAGGACGTGTTGAAGACCAGAGGGGGAGGAGAGCTGCCCAAGACCCTGACTGAGATGTACATCCACTTCCTTGTGGTTCAGTCCAAACAGAAGAACATCAAATACGATGGAGGAGCTGGGACCGATTCAAACTGGAATGAAGAGACAAAGAAGATGATCGAGTCTCTGGGGAAACTGGCTTTTGAGCAGCTGCAGAAAGGCAACCTGATCTTCTATGAATCAGACCTGACAAAGTGTGGCATCGATATCAGATCAGCCTCAGTGTACTCAGGAGTGTTCACACAGATCTTTAAAGAGGAGAGAGGACTGTACCAGGACAAGGTGTTCTGCTTCGTCCATCTGAGTGTTCAGGAGTTTCTGGCTGCTCTTCATGTCCATCTGACATTCATTAACTCTGGAGTCAACCTGCTGTCAGAAGAACAAACAACATCATGGTGGTCTGAAGTGTTCAGAGACAAATCAACACGTTTCTACCAGAGTGCTGTGGACGAAGCCTTACAGAGTCCAAATGGACACCTGGACTTGTTCCTTCGCTTCCTCCTGGGTCTTTCTCTGCAGACCAATCAGAATCTCCTACGAGGCCTGATGACACAGACAGGAAGTAGCTCACAGACCAATCAGAAAACAGTCAAGTACATCAAGACGAAGATCAGTGAGAATCTGTCTGCAGAGAGAAGCATCAATCTGTTCCACTGTCTGAATGAACTGAATGATCGTTCTCTAGTGGAGGAGATCCAACAGTACCTGAGATCAGGAAGTCTCTCCACAGATAAACTGTCTCCTGCTCAGTGGTCAGCTCTGGTCTTCATCTTACTGTCATCAGAAAAAGATCTGGACGTGTTTGACCTGAAGAAATACTCTGCTTCAGAGAAGACTCTTCTGAGGATGCTGCCAGTGGTCAAAGCCTCCAACAAAGCTCTGTAAGTGGGATTTATTCATCAATAAATACTCTGATATCTTTGAACAGGAGTTAAATATAAATAACTTGTTTCCTTCCTGTTGTCTCTCCAGACTGAGAGGCTGTAACCTGTCAGAGAGAAGCTGTGAAGCTCTGTCCTCAGTTCTCAGCTCCCAGTCCTCTAGTCTGAGAGAGCTGGACCTGAGTAACAACGATCTGCAGGATTCAGGAGTGAAGCTGATCTCTGTTGGACTGAAGAGTCCACACTGCACACTGGAGACTCTCAGGTCAGATCAAGAACAATAATCTTTGAAAACACAGTATTTTATTCTGATTTAGAATCACTTCATAATCAATGAAATATGAACTGTAGCTGAGATACACAAATAATTTATATTTTAATATCATGTGACTTTCATTACTGGACGTTTGTTTATTCCTGATTATACAACAAGTTGATCCGACCAGAAAACCTGATTGGTCAGCTAGACATTTAGAACGTACTCAAATCAGCATGACAGCACACCCAGAGCCATTGGAGGACACCTGGTGCATCACATAAAGTATTACTCCTCCATTTCCATGGCAACATTGTAACTTCCAGGTCTGAATCAAAAACAGTAACGTTAGCCTACAGCATTGATACAATGGATCGTTTTGTTGATAATTTTGATTTATATGGAGGACTTAGTTTTGATGAATGGTTGGAAGACGATGAGAAGTGAATTATTGGATGAAACAACATTTTTACAACAATCTGGAGTTAACTGTTACTGGAATAGTTTGGATAACATCAGCTGTTTGGATCCCATCAGCTGTTGGATCACATCAGCTGTTGGATCACATCAGCTGTTGGATCACATCAGCTGTTGGATCACATCAGTTGTTGGATCACATCAGCTGTTGGATCACATCAGCTGTTTGAATAACATCAGCTGTGCCACTGACGCGTCAATAATGAAGTTTGCGGACGTATAGTAGCAAAAAAAAAATGTTTATTAGATATTTTAGTTATAACCAGATAAAGTTAGCCAAGCAGTTTGGTGTTTATATGTGCGGTAGTTATTACGTTTTAGAAAATTCCACGATCACTACCATTACAAAGCTAACATTAGCTTAAGATCTGAATGGCTGACTAACGTTTAACAGGGAGGGACTACAAATGATTTCTGTTGCTTTTCTTTATTTTTAGAGTTAATTGCCCCACAATATGAACACAGTTTGATTATAATTTTTACTTAATTGGTAACCATTAATCGCTTTATTACACGAGAGGGTTTGATTTAACGTCATGTTATCACTTCAGTCATGCTTAGCTGCTTCACTGTCGTGCCAATAATGACGTTAAATCAAACCCTCTCGTGTAATATTGCTTAGTTCTGTTACGATTAATTATCATGTTTCAGACTTGTTTAGAGTAGAGCAGCAGATATTTAAACATGCTGAGAAGGGATTTCATATACTGTATGTACATTTCTCTAAACTTTAAGCTTTATTAAATTTAAACCACCCCTCTCATGTCAGGATTTAAAATTTAGCAATTTGGAAACCTTTAAATGTTTCCAAAGCATTTTCTAAAAAGCACAAAGTATGAACTATGGCTATGGCATTTTTTTTAAAAAGTATGTGAATTTGAATACTGGATGTCTTTTTATTCCTCATTCAGTCACAATTAGTTATCATGTTTCCAACTTGTTTAGAAAATGGATTTTATATTCTTTAACACCAAAAGTCTGGAGACTCTCAGGTCAGGATTCATTAACCCATTCAACTGATGACCATTTAACTTTAGTTGATGAAAACAGCTGCTTTGTGTCTGTTGATACGATAAACTTGGGCAGTAGTTATTAATTATATAATTATTAATTTCTAGACTCAGAGTTACTTTCCATGAGGATTTTTCATTGTTTACTTTTGTTGTTAAATAATTAAATAGAACAGTTCATCTTAATGGTGTATTCTAAATCTGGACCAAAATGTACCTGGACAACAAACATAAAACTAACACATGGCTCCACGTGTTGACAGAGGGTTCCTGTGTGTTGTTCTGTGTGTTTGCAGTCTGTCAGGCTGTCTGATCTCAGAGGAAGGCTGTTCTTCTCTGGTCTCAGCTCTGAGCTCCAACCCCTCCCATCTGAGAGAGCTGGACCTGAGCTACAATCATCCAGGAGACTCAGGAGTGAAGCTACTGTCAGCGGGACTGGAGGCTCCACTCTGGAGACTGGAGACTCTCAGGTACAAACACTGATGAACAAAAAGGAGATATTTGTGTAGGAAGTTGTAAAGGAGAACATCTCCAGGAACTAAAATCATAACTCCCTCTTGTTAATAATTGATGTAGTTTGGACAGATATCTGTATGTTAAAGGAACTGTCCGTGTTTTGAAGAAACATCCTTTTTATGTGTGAAGAGTGTGTGGATGAAGCATTAATTTACTCTTTTGGCAGACTCGTTAGCTAGAGGTTTAAAATGTCAGTTGCCGTTGCTGCATGGCTCATGTGCTCGATCAGAGACGCACACTGACATCTTGACCAATTATTGTACAAAGTTCCTCTTGTGCTGGGAGAGTACCGACTCTAAGGTTAAAAAGTCCCTCAAAACGCTCTTTCCTAGTCCCTGCGGGACAAACACAATATATGTGTGTGTTAGAGTGATGTAATTGTGATGTAATTGTAATTGTAATTGTAATTGATGTTTCTCTACAGAGAAAGGTCCACTGTTGCACCAAATGCTTGCCCTTGGGGGAATTGTTGGGTCTTTGTAAATGATAGTGTGGCAGTGGCACAGACAGCCGTAATCCTGTACGCACTGTGTACACTGTTGTGTAACAGTGCGTACTAATGCACTGAGTTTAGCCGGATACTCGGCTGAAACGAGTATCCGGTACGGATAAAGCACTTTTGCCGAGTATGAGTATTATACGAGTAATACGAGTCAATATCTGTGCTCGGATTGAATAAAAATCGTTGACTAGCGGACTGTGTCTGCGTTCTGTGATAGGCTAGTCGTCACAGCGCCCCTCCCCTACACACATACAGATGTATTGTGTTGCTGTGTCCCGCTCTGCTCACTCACACAGAACAGCTCTCTCTCTCTCTGTCTCTCCCTCAGTCACTCAGGTCCGCGGGTCTTTTCCGTTAACGTTTAGGGTTTTTTCCAAGTGTATCTCGCTGCAGTCTGTGAGAAGGCCGGGCTTGACATTTTAGGCTTGAAGTTGGTGATCTGCCTAAGTCCGACTGTCTGGAAAGGACTTAGGCAGATCACCAACTTCAAGCCTAAAACCCCCCACTCCTTCAATGACCGACACCTAGCCAACGACCTGAACGAGTTCTACTGCCGATTTGAAAGACAAAAGGACAGTCCTGACACCATCCCCCACGACACCTCCCTACAGCTACAGCCACTGTGCATCACCTCCACCTCGCCCACCTCAGCAGGGTCCTGGGCCCCCCCACCAATGCCCTCCTTAAAGGTCCCCTCCACCTCCACCCCCCCCTCCCACCTCAGTGATGACCCTCTCCATTCACGAGAGGGACGTCAACAGACTGTTCAGGAGACAGAATCCCAGGAAAGCTGCTGGACCGGATGCTGTCTCCCCATCCAGCTTGAAGCACTGCGCTGACCAGCTGTCTCCAGTGTTCACAGACATTTTTAACACCTCACTGGAGACATGTCACGTGCCAGCCTGCTTCAAGACCTCAACCATAATCCCTGTCCCCAAGAAGCCAAGGACCACAGGACTTAATGACTTCAGACCCGTCGCCCTGACCTCTGTGGTTATGAAGTCCTTTGAGCGCCTTGTGCTTTCACACCTCAAAGCCATCACCGACCCCCTCCTGGACCCCCTGCAGTTTGCCTACAGAGCCAATAGGTCTGTAGACGATGCAGTCAACCTGGCCCTCCACTACATCCTCCGGCACCTGGACTCCGCAGGAACCTACGCCAGGATCCTGTTTGTGGACTTCAGCTCTGCCTTCAATACCATCATCCTGGCTCTGCTTCAGGAGAAACTCTCCCAGCTTGGTGTGCCTGACTCCACCTGCAGGTGGATCACTGACTTCCTGTCTGACAGGAAGCAGCATGTGAAGCTGGGGAAACACGTCTCCGACTCACAGACCATCAGCACCGGATCCCCCCAGGGCTGCGTTCTTTCTCCTCTGCTCTTCTCCCTGTACACCAACAGCTGCACCTCCAGTCACCAGTCCGTCAAGCTTCTGAAGTTTGCGGACGACACCTCCCTCACCGGACTCATCTCTGATGGAGACGAGTCCGCCTACAGGTGGGAGGCTGACCACCTGGTGACCTGGTGCAAGCAAAACAACCTAGAGCTCAACGCTCTCAAGACAGTGGAGATGGTTGTGGACTTCAGAAAGAACCCAGCCCCACCTGCCCCCATCACCCTCTGTGGCTCCACAATCGACACTGTGGAGTCTTTCCGCTTCCTGGGAACTATCGTCTCCCAGGACCTTAAGTGGGAGCTGAACATCAGCTCCCTCGTCAAGAAAGCACAACAGAGGATGTACTTCCTGCGGCAGCTGAAGAAATTCAACCTGCCAAAGACAATGATGGTGCACTTCTACACAGCCATCATTGAGTCCATCCTCACATCCTCCATCACCATCTGGTACGCTGCTGCCACTGCCAAGGACAAGGGCAGACTGCATCGTGTCATTCGGTCAGCTGAGAAGGTGATTGGCTGCAATCTGCCGCCGCTCCAGGACCTATACGCCACCAGGACTCTGAAGTGTGCTGGAAAGATTGTGGCTGACCCCTCCCACCCCGGACACAAGCTCTTTGAGCCACTCCCCTCTGGCAGGAGGATGAGGTCCATCAGGACCAAAACCTCACGCCACATAAACAGTTTTTTCCCCTCCGCCACTAGCCTTCTAAACAAGGCTCGAAATCCACCCTGACTCTCTCTACACCCCACCTCTGGCTCCTCATGCCACTGTACCTACTCTGCAGTTTTCACTACTGTTTAACTTATTTTACTATTTATTTAAAAAAAATTAGCGTTATTAATACGTACTGTGTGTATATGTTTATACTTATATTGTTTATATCCTTTTATCCTTCTTATATTTGTATGTGTGACATGCTCCAACAACACCATGACAAATTGATTCTGATCAAGCGTCGTCCACATCCAAGTCAGCCATTTTTTTTTTGCTTACGACATTCCCCATACGCTTGAACGGACCAAGACAGCCTGGTAGAATCTTTTTACTATGAAGAAAATTATTTGGATAAATGCCATGTTTTTTATTTTGAATCTTTTAATTTTATTTGAAAATGTTATATCTATAAATGTAAATGATCTGAAAGAAAACCGAATAGGCTAGTCACCAATTTAAAAATGATATGACATTATATTTTGAAACTTGGAAAAGGACTGACAAACAAGAAAGCCATCCGGACTCTGAACATTTACAATGCCTTACAACCTCTTTAATGTAAATTTAATGCGACCCCTTTTTCGTGTATGTATGTATGCATTTAATGTTTTCAATGTGTTTATGGATCTGTACTTGAATAATAAAGTTTTTTGAAGACAAAAAAAAGACAGCCTGGTAGAAGCTGATATAGCCTCTTGATTCACATTAGATAGAAACTGATGATGTAGGATAAACAAACGATATTTCATGCAACAGTGAAGTTTTCATGTAGTTACTACTGATTTCTGATTTTGAAATGATATCCAAATTTGAAAAATGGGTCATTTTAAACCTTGTTAATATTGATGACAATGTGTTCAAACGGAAAACGAGCCATATTTCATTTAATTTAGCCCTCAAAAGTAGAATGGTGTGTTGTTGCGTTATGGACTTTCATATTAACAGCAAGAATTCAGTCACAACCAAATGTACAAAGGGGCGATTTTGCTTTAACAATTAACAGGTGAACCAGAAGCATACAGGGGAAACTCCAAAAATTAGAATATTGTGCAAAAGTTCATTTATTTCAGTAATTCAACTTAAAAGGTAAAACTAATTATATAGACTTATTACATGCAAAGCGAAATATTTCAAGCCTGTAGAACACAGTCCCCCCCACAGTCCCCGCCCCCCCTCTCTCTCTTTCTCTCTCTCTGTTACACACACACACACACACACACACACACACACACACACACACACACACACACACACACACACACACACCTGGTGTGGAAATAAAGAAAATAAAAAAGAACCCAAAAAAAAATTTAAAAAAAATCACACTGATCATACAAAAATTAAAAGTTAAAAAAAGAAAGTTATGTTGAGTATGAAAACTCTTGTTCATTACATATTAGCCATCCACTATTAATCAGAATATTCGTTGTTATGACTCGATCTGTAGATCAGAGGTGGGCCGTCAGGGCCAGCAAGGCCTTCTCTGCTGGCCAAGAAATTATCAGAATCAGAAAATTATATTTTTAAAATTAAAGGCCTATATATTAATTTCTAAAATAAATATATATATTTATAAATTTCATATGTATTTTATATATTGTATATGCTGCAAGTTCGTTTACATTTTTAGATGTAAAGTTAATGAAAGAAAGGTGGGTGTACTTTCTCTTCACATGATGAGCAGCTTATGGATCGCAAATGGATCTGAATGAAGAAACGTAAAAAAAAAAAACTCGACCCTAGCTCCCTCAGCTGAATAGTGTGGGTAACAGATCAATTATGTTGCTCATAATCAAAGCCCTGGAACCATATAGGAGACTTTCTTGTCTCAATCACCTAATTAATACTGTCCTTCGCCACGGTCTGCATGCTGACGCACTGGCCGACAACAGTGCTGCAGATGGGGGAGACACGATGTAGCCCAGTTTACCTCACACTCAAGTCAGTGCAGGACATCCACCCAGAGCTACGGGAGAAGCTGGAGAGGCAGAGCTTGCTCCCCACCGAATAAGGCTAATAAAGTAATGATTGATCAAGGGCCCGGCCCGGCTCAGCCCGATCATAGCGGAAAATATCGGCCTGCTGATAGGAGTGGGGGGTCACTGTTTTTTAGATGTAGTCAATATTTGATTGCACGTTTTTGAATTTTGATGAATAATGGGAATTGGCCTAATTCAGCTCTGCAGGCGTTGTTGGTGGTTTTTCTGTGCACCTGTAAGATGCTTTTACAGAACTCTAGATGCAGGATTTCAACTGGGTTTTTGTCCAAATGGGCTGAATTCTGGTAGGAAATAGGATCCCACACCTCACTACCATAGAGGAGGATTGGTTCTATTACAGATTGAAATAATTTGAGCCAGATCCTAGTTGGGATTTTAATGTAGATTTGACTTTTTTTTGCATAAAATGCCCTGTGTGCTGTCTCTCTCAGCTCCCTTATCGCTGGGTTAAAACTTCCAGTGGAACTTATTTTCAGTCCTAAATAATTGTAATGTGTACAGTGGTCTAATGTATGTGTTCCTAACGTGAAGCTGTATGTGTTTCCTTGAGATCTGGATCTTTTTTGAAAAGTCATTATCTTTGTCTTTTGAGTGTTTCCTGCCAGGGCCCAGGTCTGGCAGTACTGCTCCAGCAGGTCCAGGTTCTGCTGTAAGCCCTGTTCTGTAGGGGACAACAGAACCAGGTCATCTGCATAGAGCAGGAACTTGATCTCAGAGTCGTGTAGAGTGAGACCAGGTGCTGCTGATGTCTCTAGGATGGTGGCCAGCTGGTTAATATAGATGTTGAATAGAGTGGGACTCAAACAGCAGCCCTGTCTCACTCCACGCTTCTGACTGAAGAATCTTGTTCTTTTGTTGCCAATTTTAATGCTGCACTTATTGTTAGTGTACATTGATTTAATGATGTCATATGTTTTACCCCCTACACCAGATTCAATAACTTTGTAGAATAGACCACTGTGCCAAATAGAGTCAAATGCCTTTTTGAAATCTATGAAACATGCAAAGATTTTGTTGTTGTTTTGGTGAACATGTTTGTCTATCAGGGTGTGTAGGGTGTAAATATGATCTGAAGTTCTGTGTTTTGGTACAAATCCAAGTTGACTTTTACTCAAGACATTGTGTTTGGTAAGGAAGTTTATGAGTCTGGAGTTGATGATGCTACAAAGGAGCTTCCCCAGATTACTGTTCACACAGATGCCTCGGTAATTATTTGGGTCAGTTTTATCTCCAGATTTGTATAATGGTGTGATGAGATCGTGATTCCAAATATCGGGAAGTAACCTACACTCAGAGTCAAATTAAAGACTTTCAGAACAGCCAATTGGAATTGTGGGCTGGTGTATTTCAGCATCTCGTTCATGATGCCATCGAGCCCACTGGCTTTTTGGGTTTTAGTGCCCGGAGTTTGTCTCTTAGTTCCTGTTCATTAGGTCAGGTCATTAGTACCTGTGTGGATGATAATATGGCTAGGCTGACCCAGGATGGGCTCAGTGAGCAGCTGGAGGGCATTGTCAGTCCTGGGGCATTGGATTTTGGTGACTTTTTGTCCGGGGAAAAGCTGGTCCTCATTCACAAATTGCCCATTAGAATCTATAAGGATAATAATCTCAGCATCACTTGTTTTGTTTTGCTCTCCAGATGTTTTAGGCTTGTTGGTAGTGGCCTCTGTATGTGGGTCGGTGGGGGAGGGGGTGGGCATTACTGCAGGTTGTTGTGATGGTCTGGTGTTAGTTAGGGTGGAGGTGGATGGCTGTGGTTCAGGTTGAGGGGGGCTGTTGATGGTGATGGAGGGTTGTGGTTGGTGTTGGCAGGCTCTCAGACTGTGGAGCTGCTCCTGGAGGCTGAGGATGGTTTGCTCTCTCAGGTGCAGCTCCTCTCTTAAGCTCTCTGCCCATCGCCTGTCTGTCCTGCTGCAGCTCCTGTCTTACAGCAGTGAGTTCTCTGCCCATGGCTCATCTGCCAGAGCTTTGATGGTATTGAAGTTAGCTGTTGTGTTAGAGGAGTTAGCTGATGTGTTAGCAGAGATAGCTGTTGTGTTAGCAGAGTTAGCTGTTGTGTTAGCATAGTTAGCTGTTGTGTTACCGGAGTTAGCTGTTGTTAGCAGAGTTAGCTGTTGTGTTAGCAGGGTTAGTTGTTGTGTTAGCAGAGTTAGCTGTTGTGTTACCGGAGTTAGCTGTTGTTAGCACAGTTAAATGTTGTGTTAGCAGGGTTAGGTGTTGTGTTAGCAGATTTAGCTGTTGTTAGCAGAGTTAGCTGTCGTGATAGCAGAGTTAGCTGTTGTGTTAAAGGAGTTAGCTGTCGTGTTAGCAGAGTTATCTGTCATGTTAGCAGAGTTAGCTGTCGTCTTAGCAGAGTTAGCTGTTGTGTTAGCTGTTGTTTTAGCAGAGTTAGCAGTTGTGTTAGCAGAGTTAGCTGTTGTTAGCAGAGTTAGCTGTTGTTAGCAGAGTTAACTGTCATGTTAGCAGGGTTAGCTGTTGTGTTAGCAGGGTTAGCTGTTGTGTTAGAGTAGTTAGCTGTTGTTAGCACAGTTAACTGTTGTGTTAGCAGGGTTAGGTGTTGTGTTAGCATTTTTAGCTGTTCTTAGCAGAGTTAGCTGTCGTGTTAGCAGGGTTTGCTGTTGTGTTAGCAAAGTTAACTGTTTTGTTAGCAGAGTTAGCAGTTGTGTTAGCTGGGTTAGCTGTTGTTTTAGCAGAGTTAGCTGTTGTGTTAGAGGAGTTAGCTGTCGTGTTAGCAGAGTTATCTGTCATGTTAGCAGAGTTAGCTGTCGTGTTAGCAGAGTTAGCTGTTGTGTTAGCTGTTGTTTTAGCAGAGTTAGCAGTTGTGTTAGCAGAGTTAGCAGTTGTGTTAGCAGAGTTAGCTGTTGTTAGCAGAGTTAGCTGTTGTGTTACCGGAGTTAGCTGTTGTGTTAGCAAAGTTCACTGTTTTGTTGGCAGAGTTAGCTGTTGTGTTAGTAGAGTTAGCAGTTGTGTTAGCTGTTGTGTTAGAGGAGTTAGCTGTTGTGTTAGCAGAGTTAGCTGTTGTGTTAGAGGAGTTAGCTGTCGTGTTAGCAGGGTTAGCTGTTGTGTTAGCAGAGTTAGCTGTCATGTTAGCAGAGTTAGCTGTTGTGTTAGCTGTTGTTTTAGCAGAGTTAGCTGTTGTGTTAGCAGGGTTAGCTTTTGTGTTAGCCGAGTTCCATCGTTTTATGAGTACATAACCTATTTTTATTACTGTAGAAGTTTGGTATCATTTTGGGCATTATTAGTGGGGTAACTTACGAGATACACTCTTGGATCCATTAGCGCCTGCACTAAGCTAACCAGCTGATAACACTAACTCTCCCAATGTTGGATCCAGGTGAAAAAGCTTCTGGGGGTGTTTGGCTCGAGGTCGTGGTGCAAAGGACCCTCGGGTGAAATTACTCCCAACCAGGGGCGGATCTACCGGGGTGGCATAGGGTGGCAAGTAAAAGAAAGCCTTGCCACCCCTGCTGCCACCCCAGTTGGCAGCAACGAATTAAAAGTTATGGCCAATTTGACAATTTATGAGCGCGAATCTCCAATGTCCGACTGCAGTGAATGCAGCACGAGATGACGCCAGAGCAGCAAGAGCCTGATTTGTTTGGAAAACTGAGCGGCGCGAAGCGAGGGAGCCAGGAGTCGTGAGGAAAGGAGACACAGGAGGAAAGAGGTCAAAACGGATTAACTGTCTATCAAGAAATGAAATTATAATGAAAGCACAGTGCTAGCATAGTTGCGATGCTGATTTTGAGATGATAAAAATCAGGTTGAAGAACGTTATTTTGCTAACTATACATATAATGTTACTTAGGTCTGACGTTTGTTCTGTGTAAAGTCGGCTACAAAAGCTAATATTGATTTAACGTCTATCAAGGAAAACATTGTAAAATTACTTTTAATCTTACAGAAATGAAGAGGAAAGGTAGCATATGTAGTTTTTCTCACCGAAGAGAAAGGCGAGAGAAATAGAAAATGAACAACTGAGCAAGGTAGACGGAGAAGATGGAAGGAGAGAGAAAAGAGTTGGAAGGAGAGAGAGAAGACGGAGACGAGGTGGAGAGAAAAGTGCAACAGAAAGGTGACAGAGAGAGAATACAAGGCCAAGGCGACCAGGGACAGGAGGAGGTGGAGAACACCACAGCGGTGAAGATATGGAGGGAGAGCATCACCAAGATGAGGAGGGAGAAAGAGAGAGACGAGATACCGTGCAGGGCTCAGACAGTGAAAGGGAAAGCAGAGAGCTGGGCCATCACCAACCATCTCCAGTCCAGCTGGTCCACATGGTATGGAAACTGTTGCTGCATATATACTAAGTTACATATGAATAAGAACAACAAATGACAAAGACGGACATTTTTATAACATTTAAGAGACATTGCTTAGACATCAAATAAATATAAAAATTCATGTTTGCTTAAATATGAATAATTAGGGAAAGTTGTCAGTGTGAAAGTGTGATGAGATGGGGAGATGAGTTTTTATATTTTGTGTAGAATGTATTTTAGATCATGTTAGTGTGTGTTAACACAGTCTGATGGTTATAACTAATCAATGACAGTTCATCATCTTGTACACATGCTGCCTGCAGCGCTGCCTCTCTCACACAGTCCACAACTGTTGGCTTCCCCTCTCACACATCTGCCACTCATCACCTGGGTCTTACCTTAATGCCTTTCCTGTGATAATGCCCCTTACTTCTATCATACTTCTATCTCCTATTAAGTGAGATCTCATCGTATGGTCACTTCTTCCTAATATCAACTGTTCCACATCAAACCTCAGATGCAGGACATTGATTGGATGAGATTACGTTTGTCTGTCTGAGTTTGTAAATGGCAGCCTGTTCCCTTTTGTAGTGTGTCCAGACTATTTCTCATCAAACTGTTATTAAATTCAGTATATATACGTCTGCCATATGTTGCCACCCCTCAAAAATTCCTGCCCCCCTCTCGCCACCCCATAAATATTTTTCTAGATCCGCCTCTGCTCCCAAATTACTCCCAACCATCACTTTAACATCTGATTTATTTTAATTTAGTAGGTTTATCTCAGTTTAAACTATTTATTTGTTATTTCTGTAGAGCTTCAATCAAACATGTCTACTATTCTTCTTCTCTCTCTCTCTCTCTCTGTCTCCCTCTCTCTCTCTCCCCCTCTGTCTCTCTCTGTCTCTCTCTCTGTCTCTCTCTCTCTCTCTCTCTCTCTCTCTCTCTCTCTCTCTCTCTCTCTCTCTCTCTCTCTCTGTCTCTCTCTCTCTCTCTCTCCCTCTCTCTCTCTCTCTGTCTCTCTCTCTCTCTCTCTCTGTCTCTCTCTCTCTCTCTGTCTCTGTCTCTCTCTGTCTCTCTCTCTCTCTGTCTCTCTCTCTCTGTCTCTCTCTCTGTCTCTCTCTCTCTCCCTCTCTCTCTCTCTCTCTCTCTCTGTCTCTCTCTCTCTCTGTCTCTCTCTCTCTCTGTCTCTCGCTCTACCTCTCTCTACCTCTCTCTCTCTTTCCTCCTTTCAGGGTGGAGCCTGCTGGAGTCAGATATTTGACACCAGGTCCATGGAGATGTAAGTCTGTTTTAAATTTCATTCATCAAACTGTGACATCACTCATTCAGCCCTCTGATGTCATCATCTACGTGCTGATTGGTTAATAACTGCAGCTGTGTTGTGTCTCCTTCTCTCCGTCAGATTCCTGTGAACTCACACTGGACACAAACACAGTGAACAGAAAACTCAAACTGTCTGACAACAACAGGAAGGTGACATTAGTGGAGGAGGATCAGCCATATCCTGATCATCCAGAGAGGTTTGACTGCTGGTCTCAGCTGCTGTGTAGAGATGGTCTGACTGGTCGCTGTTACTGGGAGGTTGAGAGGAGAGGAGGGGTTGAGATATCAGTGAGTTACAGAGGAATCAGGAGGAGAGGAGACAGTGATGACTGTGTGTTTGGATGGAATGATCAGTCCTGGAGTCTGTTCTGCTCTGATGGTCGTTACTCTGTCCGTCACAATAAGAGAGAAACATCCATCTCCTCCTCCTCTGTCTCTAACAGAGTAGCAGTGTATGTGGACTGTCCTGCTGGCTCTCTGTCCTTCTACTCAGTCTCCTCTGACTCACTGATCCTCCTCCACACCTTCAACACCACATTCACTCAGACTCTCTATCCTGGGTTCAGGATCTGGACTCCTGGTTCCTCAGTGTCTCTGAGTCCTGTGTAGGACGGAGAGTCTCCTCCTGTTTCTCACTGCTGATCAGTTGAGTCTGTACAGGATCACACTTACAGAAATATTTCAGGTTATTGTTATGAACTAATGAATGAACTTTGTATGAAATAATTCAGAATGATTGAACAGATTCCTCGTGAACATTGTAAACTTCTTCCACTTCCAGTCCTTTAAAGATGGAAGCTGTGATCATGAAATTGTAGAAATGCCGTTGACTTGTGTCATGTTTAGTTTTGAGTTCTGTCTCTTTTCACAATAAAAGCATAAAGTTACTGTGAGAGTGTTTGTGGTCTTTCTGTTTAACTTTAGTCTAGTGCTTAGCTCTGTTAAACATCTGTAACGTTATCTCACCTGATGGGTTTTATCCAGTAAAGTGTTTTCATCATCGCCAGTACGACACACACACACACTCACACACACACACACACACACACACACACACACACACACACACACACACACACAAAAACACAGCAAGCAGACTGAGAGTGAAGTGTACTGAGACTCTGAGGACCAATCAGTCAGGAGTTTGAGTTATTTTATCAAGTGCTATTTACAACAGTAGTTACACGTTACAGGAGATAAAGTCACTGTGTTTCTATGGCAACAGCAACCGTTGAGACGACAGCTCCCCCCCGGTGGCCGTGAGACATTACTGCTTAAATATTACCTACAGGATTAGACTTTAGTGGAAGATGCACTTGTTTTGTGTATGATTTACGTGAATTACCTTTAAAACTGTTTACAATGTTAATGGAGGAGAACACTTTACCCACCAGACTCCATGTAAATAATCAGGACTTTTAGCGTGTATAGAGCCAGCATATCTCCACATGTAAATAGGTGAATTAAGAGTTTATTTCAACCAAACCAGAGTGGTGATTGTTGGAACAGTGGAAAGATGAACCAAGACGGGTTTTTATAGTTTTATTTAGTTTCTGTCCACTTTGAATGAAGTGTGTCTTATGATGATAAAAGTCCTGATTATTTACATGGAGTCTGGTGGAGTTTGGTGATGGAGATTTCGTGGCTATTTCATGTTAAACTAAAAGGATCTTCCTCTTTAACTAAAAGGTCTATCTCTGTAGGGATCCTTTCGTAATGTTGTCAGACTCTTAGAATAATAATCTGAGTCTGTCAGCGGCAACGTTTTGATACTACCAAAAACATAAGGCTTCAGCTTCTGTCAGGGGGCCGAATGTTTGTCGCCAGAGGGCCCACATTGGCCCACGTGCCCCATGATGAAAACTTCAGGTTCAACCCAGGGTTTTCTGACACGAAGGTGGATCACTTCTTACCGGGTTCAATCGCCGTGGTAACTTATGCTGAACACCTAACCTGGTCAGGAGCAGGTTATGTTGGAGATTAGAGATCAACCGGTGTTAAAGCACCGCCTACCGACCTATCAATACTCACTGATAACGGAGTCACCGTTCTTAGAAGATCAGCTGGAGCTCGGGGACGGAGAGAGAGAGAGAGAGCGAGAGAGAGAGAGAGACAGAGAGAGAGAGAGACAGAGAGAGAGAGAGGGAGAGTGTGAGTGAGCTGCAGTGTTTTGTAGTTTTTCTTACTTTTCTTTTTGTTGTTTTTGATAATTTCATTTAGTTTTGGTTAGTTTAATGGTGTAGGTCATTTTATTTTTAATTTATAGTGGTTGTTGGTGGTTAGTTTGGTTTATTTGGGTCGATTTGTCTCCTGCAGGCGTCTCGCCGGTCGGCGTGTGCAGCCGCCATGGTGAATGGAGAGGGGTTCTCCACGCTCACCAGGAAACATGGCATTAAGATCTGTCCTAGTTTCCCGTGCAGCGTGGAGGACATTAGTTTAGCTGTAGGGGAAAAGGTCGGGCACGGTAGTATTATGTCGGCCGCTCGGATGAACGGCGCCGTGGTCATCTTCCTGGACCGGGAGGACAAGGTGAACCAAGATGCCCAGCGGTCCGCTGCCGAGGCGTCGGACCCCCCACCGTCCGGGGGCTGCTGCCTCGGTGCCGGCTGCTGCCTCCGAGCGGCCGATGCCCGCTCCGCGTGCTGCACAGCGGCGTGACCAGACGCACCGGGTGAGTACTGTAGATACACCGGGTGTTAGTGTGAATGTTGACAGAGAGAATGCGAGTGAAGATGAGAGAAGTGTAGTGGGTGAGGAGGAAGAAAAAGAAAAAGAAAAAAAACAAACAGGTGAAGGTGTGTCTGGGGAACAGACAGGTGAGATCAGGGACACACAGGAGGGACAGTCAGGGGAGACAGGTGAGATTAGGGACACACAGGAGGGACAGTCAGGGGAGACAGGTGAGATTAGGGACACACAGGAGGGACAGTCAGGGGAGACAAGTGAGATTAGGGACACACAGGAGGGACAGTCAGGGGAGACAGGTGAGATTAGGGACACACAGGAGGGACAGTCAGGGGAGACAGGTGAGATTAGGGACACACAGGAGGGACAGTCAGGGGAGACAGGTGAGAATAGGGACACGCAGGAGGGACAGTCAGGGGAGACAGGTGAGAATAGGGACACGCAGGAGGGACAGTCAGGGGAGACAGGTGAGATTAGGGACACGCAGGAGGGACAGTCAGGGGAGACAGGTGAGGTGCAGACTGATGAGGGTAATGAAACGGTAAATGACACGGGTGAACAAAGTGTGAGGTGGAGTGAACAGGTGGAGGAGGAAGTGATGGAGGAGGAAGTGATGGAGGAGGTAGTGGAGGAGGAAGTGATGGAGGAGGAAGTGATGGAGGAGGTAGTGGAGGAGGAAGTGATGGAGGAGGTGGAGGAGGAAGTGATGGAGGAGGTAGTGGAGGAGGAAGTGATGGAGGAGGTAGTGGAGGAGGAAGTGATGGAGGAGGAAGTGATGGAGGAGGTAGTGGAGGAGGAAGTGATGGAGGAGGAAGTGATGGAGGAGGTAGTGGAGGAGGAAGTGATGGAGGAGGTGGAGGAGGAAGTGATGGAGGAGGTAGTGGAGGAGGAAGTGATGGAGGAGGTAGTGGAGGAGGAAGTGATGGAGGAGGAAGTGATGGAGGAGGTAGTTGAGGAGGAAGTGATGGAGGAGGAAGTGATGGAGGAGGTAGTGGAGGAGGAAGTGATGGAGGAGGTGGAGGAGGAAGTGATGGAGGAGGTAGTGGAGGAGGAAGTGATGGAGGAGGTAGTGGAGGAGGAAGTGATGGAGGAGGAAGTGATGGAGGAGGTAGTGGAGGAGGAAGTGATGGAGGAGGAAGTGGAGGAGGAAGTGATGGAGGAGGTGGAGGAGGAAGTGATGGAGGAGGTAGTGGAGGAGGAAGTGATGGAGGAGGTAGTGGAGGAGGAAGTGGAGGAGGTGGTGGAGGAGGAAGTGATGGAGGAGGTGGAGGCAGCAGTTAAATCTAAAACTGCTGCTAAACGTAGGAGGAAAACAAAAGATAGCTCCAGTGAAGCTAAGACAAGCAGAGTGAGGAGGAGAGTGTGAGGAAGGTCTGCACGGAGGGCAGTCAGAGTGATGAATGTGTGTCGGATGAGAGTGAAGTTCCCAACTTCAGCAGCAGTCAGCAAAGACAGCTCTATACTGCTGATAAAATTAAAAGTTTCTTAAAACAAACGAAAAACCAGCAGGGAGTAAAAATAGAAGAGTTTTTTCCAGACTTGGTTCTGTTCTGCTCCTCAGTCAGATTTCATAACAGCCAAAAAGAGGCGTCTGAAATCACAGTCCAAGAGGGTTTTAGATTGAAGAAACTTGTGCTTAAAGCAAAGAAACAAATACGTCTTGATGATGGATTATGCTCCAATGTTAATTAATTTATTGTTTATTATTTTTGCTTTTAACATCTCACTTAATATGGATGGAGGCCGACTGGAGGAGAGAGTGGGAAGGGGAAGCCATCCTGAGCCATGGCTCTTCTCTGAGTGGAGGAGTGGGCTTCCTCTTCTCCACAGCTTTCTCTCCGCTCTCACTGGAGGTCAAGCATTTTATCGAGGGGAGGCTGCTTTTAGTCAAAGCTCGGTTTGATCATTTTACGGCTGTTGTTATTAACCTGTATGCCCCAACAACCGGTGCAGAGAGAAAGATCTTTTTAGAAAAGGTAGGTGGGGTTTTAAATGACTGTGCATCGGAGGATTTTTTATTCTTGGGTGGGGATTTTAACTGTACTGCAAATGATTTTTTAGATCGTAATCATGCAGAGCCGCATCCAGCTTCCCAGCATGCTCTGGGGCGGCTGGTCTCCACCCATGGCCTGGTGGATGTATGGAGAAGGATGCATGCAGACTGCCGACAGTACACATGGTCCCACCTCAGAGAGAGTAGGATCTCCTCAGCCAGATTAGATCGTATTTATTGTTTTAAACAACATTTTAATATTTTTAAAGTGTGTAATATTGTTCCTGCTGTTTTTACTGATCACTCTTTTGTTTTATGTCATGTTTTTATTAGGGATGTGAAGCCGAAAAGTGCCTACTGGCATTTTAACTCGGTTTTAGCTTCTGACAAAACATTTAGAGAGGTGCTTATTTATTTTTGGGATATTTTTAGACAGAGAAAGGGTGATTTTAGCAGTCTTAGGCAGTGGTGGGACCATAGGACAGAAATCAAGCTTCTATGTCAACAGCACACCCTCAACGTCACACGTGACATCACCAGATCTATGCAGGACCTGGAGAGTGATATAGTGGAACTAGAAAAATTAAGTGAGTCCACAGGAGATCGAGGACATTTTGAAGTCCTCAAAATCAAAAAGCTAGCTTTAGCCGACCTGCTGGACGTTAAAGTACAGGGTGCACTGGTCAGGTCCTGATTCCAGACCATCTCGGAGATGGATGCTCCCTCTAGCTTCTTCTTCGGCCTGGAGAGGAAGAATGGACAGAGGCGGGTAATCCACACACTGCTTTCAGACACGGGGCAGGAGATCATGGAGCCGAGGCAGATCAGAAGGCGAGCCGTAGAGTTCTACTCCTCCCTCTACTCAAGCGAGTATGAGGAGCAGGAGGCTCTGCAAGAGGAGTTCCTGAGTGGGCTACCTCAGGTCTCTGTGTGACAGGTTAAAGGAAATAGAAATAATTAAAGCCTGTTATACACTAAAAGGTATTGGTAAGTTCATAGTATGTGAGGATCTTAAAATATCTCAGATTAAAAAGATCATGCGCTCAGTACTAGTTCATAGAGATTGATAAAATTCATATAATTGTGTTAAAAAGTTAAAATCTGTCACGCATACAAAGGGTAAAAATTGTAAGAAGAATGTGTAAACATATTTATTACTTTATTTTGTGGTGCATACTTTAAGGGTAAAAGTGTTAATCTGTGATCTACTAAATGCTCTTAATCTATGAGCCTGAGATCGATTGCTTTGGTCTCCACCCAAGTTCTCGGGGAAATCGCGGTCTTTTCCTCATTACACTAAAGTTCTCAGTGAGGAAACATCGCTGTATCACTCTCGTGATTATTTCTCCCCTTTTTCAGGTACGTTATTGATATAAAACAGTTAATTTAATTACTTGCTACTTTCTAACATGTCAAGAGTGTGGTGTGTGTTAGTAACATTTTGAGTAAGTTAGAGTTAAGTTTGCAGAACGTAACGTGTGTGTGTGTGTGTGTGAGCAGAACCCCCGCTCAGTTACAGAGAAGAATAGTTTCGTACTGAGAATAGCCGCCATTTCATGCCAATTGTGAATTAACATGTACGCAGTTAATAATATATTTTGTGGTGTTTATTTGTATAATGTGTTTCAAACACTTTGACATTTGTGATAAATTTAGTTATGGGTTACTGAGCTAAAACTACTTTGTACTTAACAGTTATATTGAAAATTAGTAGTAGTGAGTAATTAGTGAATTACAGTGTATGCTGTTGTGATTTGAATAAGCCTGGTACTCTACAAAATGACCTGTTTCCTGTAGATCTGTTGTTCTGTTAAAATGTGGTACTGTTGTAAAATGGAATTACACTAAAGTTCTCAGTGAGGAAACATCGCTGTATCACTCTCGTGATTATTTCTCCCCTTTTTCAGGGGCGCAACATCTGCGGAGACCAACTCCTGTCTGGAAGCGCCCATACAGTTGCAGGAGGTCCACGCTGCCCTGCAGAATATGCAGGGGAGACGTGCCCCAGGCATCGATGGCCTCACAGTTGAGTTTTTTAAAGCCTTCTGGGACATTTTAGCACATGATGTTTTAGATGTTTTTAATGAAAGTCTGTCCTCTGGCTCCATGCCATGTCCTGCCGCAGGGCGGTGGTTACGCTGCTACCAAAAAAAGGCAACCTGCAGGACATTAAAAACTGGCGCCCTGTGTCTTTGCTCTGTGTGGATTACAAGCTTCTGTCCAAAGTCTTTGCCTCCAGGCTGGGGAGAGCTATGGAGCAGGTCATCCATCGGGACCAGACCTACTGTGTGCCCGGCAGGTCCATGGTGGACAATGTCCACCTTATTCGTGATGTTTTGGAGGTCTCCAGCTCGTTGGGGTTTAACACTGGTCTGATTTCTCTGGACCAGGAAAAGGCTTTTGACCGCGTTGAACTCAGCTTCCTCTGGAAAGTAATGGGGAAGTTTGGGTTCAGCGCTGGTTTCATAGCCAAGATCAAGGTGTTGTACAGTGAGGTTGAGAGTGTGCTGAAGTTTAACGGCAGTCTGTGTGCTCCTTTTAGAGTGTGTAGAGGCGTCCGGCAGGGCTGTGCTCTGTCCGGGATGCTCTACGCACTCTCCCTAGAACCCCTCCTCTGCAGACTACGCAACAACATTGAAGGTCTGATTTTACCTGGTAAAACCTGGTTTTAATGAGAACATGGTTTTATCTGCTTATGCTGATGACGTCATTGTTTTTATTAAGAGCCAGCATGAGTTAGACGTTTTAGAAAACACTGTTTCTGGTTTTAACATCTTATCTGCAGCGAGGGTGAACTGGAAAAAAAGTGAAGCCCTCGCTGTTGGTGAATGGCATGACGGTCTCCCGGTTCTCCCCCAACATCTGGCCTGGAAAAGAGACGGCCTGAAATACCTCGGTATATTCCTCGGTAATGAGGTCATGGTGCGGAGAAACTGGGAGACCGTCATGGAAAAAATTAAAACAAAATGAATAAATGGAAGTGGCTACTCCCTCAGATGTCATATAGAGGTAGAGTTTTAGTTTTAAATAACCTTGTTGCATCCCTTTTGTGGCACCGTTTAGCTTGTGTGGACCCCCCGTCAGGTCTACTGGCTCAGATACAGCGGAAGATGGTAGATTTTTTTGGGGGGGGGTCTACACTGGGTGCCACAGGGGGTGCTGTTTTTATTAAGAGAGGAGGGGGGACAGGGCCTTGTCCACCTGGCCAGCAGAACGGCCACCTTCAGGCTTCAGTTTATTCAAAAGTTTCTGACAGGGCCGCCTGACTTGGTGTGGAGGAACGTGACCAGCTGTATCCTCAGACATGTGAGTAAACTGGGGCTGGACGCTGCTCTGTTTTTAACTGATCCTACATTTTTAAAGTTAAGTGGGTTTCCTCCTTTTTATCAGGGCGTTTTTAAATCTTGGGCCCTTTTTAACTGTACGTTGAGTGATAGGTCTAACTCTCTGCACTGGTTGTTGAAGGAGCCTTTGATCAACGGGAGCAGACTGGACATCTGCAGCGGGGTGCCCGGGCTGCTGGCAGCCCTGAACCGATCCGGGACTCTGAGCCTACAGCAGCTGGTGGAGGCAGCAGGGCCTGAACTATCGGGGGCCGGGGCTCTGGGCTCTCTCCTGGGAATGACCTCTATCCGGGTCACACAAAGACTCCTGGCCTTATGGACACAAAAGCTGAGCGGCAGAGAGAGGAGACTCCTCATGGAGTACAGCCGGGGAGAGGCTAGGCCAGATCCCACAGACCCGTTCCCAGAGATCCACCTGAGCCCAGAGTTTGGAGAGGAGACCGGCCCCCTGCTAGCTGTCAGTAGCCCGGGAAAACTCACCCTGCACGGAGCAGACAAAGCAACATTGTACCAGAACTGTGTGAAAGCAATAAACAAAAAAGGACTGAGTGGCAGACCCCCCACTGTCTGGAATGATAGGTTGGGGGGGGGACATCCTCGTCCCCAGTGGAGACTTTTATACAAGCCTCCCCTCAAGAAACGGACCGCTGACCTCCAGTGGAGGATTTTACATGGTGCTGTCGCCTCCAATGCTTTTATCTCTGTTCTTAACCCAGCTGTTCTTAGCCAGGGCCTTTTCTGTAACCTCCGAGAGACTGTGTACCACATGTTCACTGAGTGGAAGAGACTCACAGAGTTCTTCTCTCTTTTAACATTGGTTTTTAGTCTTTTTAATGTAGTTTTTACTGAGAGGGTTTTTATTATGGGAGCTGCCTACAAGAAGGCACAAAAAGAAAAATGGCAGCTCCTGAACTACCTTTCAGGTGAAGCTAAAATGGCGATTTACATAAGTAGGAAGAACAGGGTGGAGAACAGAGAGGGGCAGGAGGCCAGGACAGTCTGGCTCTGTAACATCAGAACAGAGAGGGACAGGAGACCAGGACAGTCTGGCTCTGTAACATCAGAACAGAGAGGGACAGGAGACCAGGACAGTCTGGCTCTGTAACACCAGAACAGAGAGGGACAGGAGACCAGGACAGTCTGGCTCTGTAACATCAGAACAGAGAGGGACAGGAGACCAGGACAGTCTGGCTCTGTAACATCAGGGCCAGACTCTGGTTAGATTTTAGGTTTTATAAACACACTGGAGACATTGATGCTTTTAAGCAGCGTTGGTGTTTTAATGACATTGTTTGTTCTGTTGTTGATGACGAGCTGGTTTTTGCACAAGTTTTTATCAGATGATATTATTTTTAAATCAAATACTGAGATTTTAATGCATTAGCATTTTATTTCATTGTGAACTGATAAATATGTAAATAAAGTGTTTTTGTAAAAATCAAATCAAATCTCTCTCTCTCTCCCTCTCTCACTCTCTCTGTCTCTCTCTCTCTCTCTCTCTCTCTCTCTCTCTCTCTCTCTCTCTCTCTCTCTCTCTCTCTCTCTCTCTCCCTCTCTCTCACTCTCCCTCTCTCACTCTCTCTGTCTCTCTCTCTCTCTCTCTCTCTCTCTCTC